>NC_090266.1:624052155-624355959 GCF_040414725.1 Anabrus simplex | reverse complement strand
TGATATCTTTGAGTTCGCTTCTGCTTCTTTTGAGATATTCTAGTTCTCTTTTACACGGTTTACAAAGCCATAACAGTGTGCAGCTAGGTTTCTGGAGAGTAGTATAGTCTCCAGCGCTGATACCGACACAATCTTTGTGAAACCATTTATTACAACTATCGATACAACAAACACCGGCATCGCTATCTGTTACTTGTTTGCCGCATGTGCCGCAAGGGGCATTGTTGTTGCCTTTCCCAGTCATGTTTCTTTGATTCCTTCTCTTTGTCTATTATATAAATATACTCTTTGTTAGCGCCGAACAACAATGGCGTTGAGTTCACTCACCAAATTATTACTGACTATATCTTATATAGGCTACCTAATGCCCCAAACAACTCAATAATTCGTTTGCTATAGATTTGTTCACAGTTAGTGAAATATACAAATCATTTTTTATATATAATTCTTTTCTAAAGATGCACTTAAGCTTACTTTATCGTGGAGTTACCCACTACATCTGACAATCACCATTTTCTTATCTAGTAGGCCGTGATTTCAATTTTTCAAATTTTAACAGACACTATCGATTGTTCACCCTCTTCACATCAACAATGGCTCAGAATAAAAGGTGGCTTATCGAAGTAGGATACGTAAGGTAATAGTTAACGGTTTCAAAAAAACACAATATTTACACTGTTTTTTCTATAACTAATACTGCTTGAAGTGATTCTTTTTATGCTAATATTAACTATATTAACTATTCCACTTTCATAACACAGCACTCGATATAAATTTAAAAATACATCACTTTGTAACTTGCATTGTTGTGATGGCGGTTACACTGCATTTTTAAAGAATTCCCTTAAAGTGAGTGATTCACTGTTTAAGCACAGTTAAAATGCACTGTTATAAATTAACACATAGCACTTTTCACTCTTAAAACACGCAATATACTTTATAACAAACTTGATATGAACTGGCGATGATTTGACATCGTGCATTTGTCTTCCATTTTATAATCGGTTCAGTAAACCTAGAGTTGGGAACGGTAGGAGCGGAGCGGAGCAGTTTTTTTCGCTCGTCCTCCGGAGACCTCCGGTAGTCCTCCGATTGAATTCACTGGCGGAAAATTCAAATGCATTAATGTGGGCAATGTTGTAACGGTGATATTAGGAGGAATTCCAATTTAGATTTCATTACTAATTGCACAGATGCATGTGTTCCCCTACGTTTGTCATTCAAATGCTGTAGTCGTTTCAAGATCGCCGCATTTATTGTTACGCTACGAATAACAGGTTTTGATCTGCTGACATCCAGTTTGCTATAGGTACAGGTGGATAGAATACTGCAGACTGAATATTGGCTAATGTTAACCGTTGCAAATGCATTTACAATATTATTAATAGTAAAAAAGTTTAAGTAATAATTATATTCCATTGCATGTAAACATGTATTATATACGATGCTCTTACATTAATTATACTCGTAGCTCATTTATTAGGTAAGAGTACGTCCGGCTCCATGGCTACATGGTTAGCGTGTTGGGCTTTGGTGACAGGGGTCCCGGGTTCGATTCCCGGCAGGGTCGGGAATTTTCATTTTAATTGGTGAATTTCACTGGCACTGGAGCTGGGTGTATGTGTCGTCTTCATCATCATTTCATTCTCATAACAACGCGCAGGTCCCCTACGGGAACCAAATCAAAAGACCTGCATCTGGTGAGCCGAACTTGTTCTCAGACACTCCCGGCACTAAAAGTCATACGCCATTTCAATTTTTACTGAAGAGTACGAACTGTTTGGAACTAGTAGTTCAGACGGTAGAGCCTTCTAAGCTCAAGCTTGCGGTTTCAATTCCGACGTTGCTCGGCGGTACTTGAAGGTGGTCACATACGAGAGTCTCATGTCGGCAGGTGTACCGGCACATGAAAGAACTCCTGTGGAACAAAATGCCGGCATCTTAGCGTCGCAAAAAAAACAGAAGTGGTTATGGCAGTACAATAATAATAATAATAATAATAATAATAATAATAATAATAATAATAATGATAATAATAATTTTAATAATAATAATAATAATAATAATCTTTCTATCAATTTACCCTTCAGGGTTGGGTGTTCGTTCGGACGCAGGGAGGGATCCCACCTATACCACCTCAAGGACAGTGTACTGGAGTGTGAGACTTTGGGTCGGGGATACGTTTTTTGTTTTGTTTTACGTCGCACCACCACAGATAGGTCTTATGGCGACGATGGGATAGGGAAGGCCTGGGAGTGGGAAGGAAGTGGCCGTGGCCTTCACTTAGGTACCATGAAGGCATTTGCCTGGAGGAGAACTTGGAAACCACGGAAAACCATCTTCAGAGCTGCCGACAGTGGGATTCGAACCCACTATCTCCCGGATGAAAGTGGGTTCGAACCCCACTGTCGGCAGCCCTGAAGATGGTTTCACGTCATTTTCCATTTTCACGCCTAGAAATTGCTCTCCTTAGCCGTTCCTATCACATCGTCGCCATAAGACGGCATGGCGTAAAGCAAATTATTACAAAAGCAAGCGATAAATGAAACACGAATGATAAATGAGAATGTGTATATGTTATATATTCGCCTTCATCATACTTATAAAGCAGTATTTACTATGTCGCTAGCACATCCGTTGCGCACCACTAGTGGAACTGCAAGCTAGCACACATTCAGTACTGTTGCTCCGTCCTCCACTCGCCCACCGAAAACACCGATTGGTTTCCAAGGAACAGTTTACCACCCTATCCCTTCCAATCTTCCCCTCCCCCGTAAGGCCCCTGTTCAGCATAGCAGGTGAGGCCGCCTGCTGAGGTACTAAGCATCCTCCCCAGTTGTATACCCGACCCAGAGTCTGAAGCTCCAGACACTGCCCTTGAGGCGATAGAGGTGGGATCCCTCGCTGAGTCCGAGGGAAAAACCGACTCTGGAGGGTAAACAGATAGAAGGAGAAGAAGAAGAAGAAGAAGAAGAAGAAGTGGATAGAATATTGTAGACTGAATATTGCCATATATTATGCCCTTGTAAATGCATTTACATCCGCCTCTGTGGTGTAGTGGTTAGCGTGATTAGGGTTCGATTCCCGGCTCTGCCACACTTCATAATGGACAACTTTCAAGCTTACCTTTCAGCTAGTAATCCCAGTATGATATGGTAATGGGAGAAACATGATATTCCCCCTATATTATAATAAATAGTTACACTAAACGATTATTGTGGTAAAGTATTCATGGGCCGCCTCTGTGGTGTACTGGTTAGCGTGAGCAGCTGCCACCCCTGGAAGCCCGGGTTCGATTTGAAAAGGGGTACGGGGGCTGGAACGGGATTCTATCAGCCTGGGGAGGTCAACTGAGTAGAAGTGGGTTCGACTCCCACCTCAGCCATCCTCGAAGTGATTTTCCGTGGTTTCCCACTTCTCCAGGCAAATGCCGGGATGGTACCTAACTTAAGGCCACGGTCGCTTCCTTCTCCTCCCCACAAGGTCCCTATTCAGCAAAGCAGGTGCAGCCCTCCCTCACAGTTGTATCCCCCGACCCAATGTCTCACACTCCAGAACACTGTCCTTGAGGTGGTAGAGGTGGCATCCGTCGCTGAGTCCGTGGGAAAAACCAACCCGGGAGGGTAAACAGACTAAGAAAGGAACACAGTACTCATGAGGATGCAATAATTTTAAAAATATGAACAGAATGAGGTTGTAACCTATTGTAGGTCCCTATGATTTTAAGGCTTCCTGTCATAAATATTTATGTCCATCGTTTTTATTCTAATTTACGCTTAACCACAGCAGCCAAGCAGGGTAACGCTCTTGTTCCGATTTCGAGGCCTATTCGTATGTCACTGTGCGATGATTTCGAACTACCCTACAGCCATCCTGGAAGTGGTTTTCCGTGGTTTTCCACTTCTCCTCCAGGCGAATGCCGGGATGGTACATAACTTAAGACCACGGCCGCTTCCTTCCCTCTTCCTTGCCTATCCCTTCCAATCTTTCCATCCCTCCACAAGGCCCCTGTTCAGCATAGCAGGTGAGGCCGCCTTTGCGAGGTACTGGTCATACTCCCCAGTTGTATCCTCCGACCCAGCAACTGCTCCGTTCCCAGCTCTAAGTTAACTTTTGAGCCAGTCTATACTCGCAACACCACTGTGCTGTTGTTCAGACTCCAGACTGAGACGTCCGTTCTATTTGTGTTTCCTTATACTATATATATCTTTGTTTAAAGTTGTTGCGCTATATTTTCTACCGATGTATGTAATAAGAAAGGAGCAATAATGCCATAACAGTCCTCCCAAGCATGGCAGTATTTTACTAGCAGTCCAGGTAGAAAATCCGCTACCGGTACTTTTAAAATTTGCAATCAAATCTATTGCACATGTGGAGGAACGTCAAATTTATGGACTCACATAAAACGGGCGCATCGTAAGGACATGGTACAAATACAGTTGCACATCGTGAAAGTATCGTAATTTCATTCTTACGTTTGGATGAGACAGTGCAGGGGAAAAAAATAAGATGCATAGGAGTTTGGCTACTTTTGTATGCGAAGACATATAGTCACTGAGGGTTGTAAGAGTATAGAGCCAGACCTGTAGCTTAGATCCTTTCCAACTGAGCATGAAAACAACTAGGCCACCATAGCTCAATCGGTAGATCTACCAACGCGACCTCGGGAGGTTGTGGGTTCGGATCCCACTGGTGTTCAGTTGGCCATTTTTATCTGTACTTAACATCTCTTCGGCACGTACTAAATGTACGTAACACGACCTAATAGGTTGAAAGTCGATTTTGATTACAATGCGGTCGTGAAATTTCAATATTCATTGACCCTTAAGTGAACTTGCTCTTGCTTACCTTAGCGTACCTGCATCATCTGTGCCAGCATAGGAGGTGTTTTCGTGTGCTGGACAAATTCTTTCAGACCGAAGGTCGTCGCTTTGTGCAAAACGAGCTGAAACTCTGATATTTCTGAATGGAAATTCCTCCTATATAACACCTGTTCCATGCAATAGAGAACATTTTTTTTTTTTTTTTGCTAGTTGCTTTACGTCGCACCGACACAGATAGGTCTTTCGGCGACGATGGGATAGGAAAGAGCTAGGAGTGGGAAGGAAGCGGCTGTGGCCTTAAGGTACAGCCCCAGCATTTACCTGGTGTGAAAATAGGAATCCACGGTAAACCATTTTCAGGGCTGCCGACAGTGGGGTTCGAACCTACTATCTCCCGAATACTAGATACTGGCCGCACTTAAGCGACTGCAGCTATCGAGCTTGGTATACAGAATACTACTGGTACTTCCCATACTGTCTGTGTCTTGATTTTAATTCTTGTCACTAGATGAAGAATTGAGTTCATTTGTATACTTTACTTAGGCTATTCCCGTTACTGATGTTATCTTAACAGATTTTCTTTTTTCATTTCATGAGTTTAGGCACATTTCAAAGCACTAGATTTCGTTTCGGCAATTATCACATTATGGAATACGGTACGTTTATCCTTATGCATTAATATCTATTGTATTTTATTCATTCGTATGTTTATTGCTTTATTTATGTCTACTTGATATGCCTCATATTAAGCACAGAGAAGTAATTACCCTGTATGTTACGTTATCTGTTAAAATTATATTTACTTTATAAAATTGTGCAAATAACCAATAATAGATAGTACGGAACATTGTCCCACTGATAATAATTGATAATCTTCTTTATGAATGTAAACTGTAGCTTAGAAGGTCAATATACAGTTTAAATTTACCGCTATAAAGTTGTAATCGGTTCTGTACTCGGTTTAACCGGGTAATGACGTCACAGCACTTGCTCCGAACCGAACCGCTCCGTCCCCACCACTAATCAGGTATGCAAAAGTTGAAAGAAAGTTCAGTTCAGATTTGTGTCCGTCAGTCAGTGACGCCATCACGAAAAGAAGAATTAATCAAAATAAACTTGCACTAGGACGAGGCAGCGCTTCTGTTTGTTTATACTACGTGAATCAAATATAAACCGGAATAAATTTTTTCAGTTCTATTGAATCCTCCAACAAAAATACAACAAGTACCTAATTTTTCTACATAGTATCCCGGATCTGAGACCAAAGCCGACTACAGTTACAAGCTGGAGTCATGTAAGTTTGACAACATGCAGCCGAGTCCAAGGTCAATGCGCGGGAGCTATGTTCATGTGTAGTGAACTTCGTCTTAAGTTCGGTCTCCACTGATTAACATTTAACACCAACATGTTAAATTTAACATGTTACAATTGACATGTATATTGTGACTGTGTCTTCCAACTGACTTTGCATGTTAACTCAGAATGTTGAGGTTAACACTTTTAACATGTTGGCGTGTTTTCCGCTCCAAGTAGAAAACATGTCAAGTCAATTCGTTGTTCGTGAGATGTTGGCACAGCTTCAGCAACTTCCTTGCCGTTTCCATGTTAACAGATAGCCAAACGACGCAAACGACGAGCTTCTCGTGAGGTAGGATTATAGTTACAACACTCCGCAACACTCATTCTCTTTGTTATAAGTTACAAATACAGTACCGTACCGGTACCGGTACCGATACTCGCACGTGTGTCGTTCTCTCTGCACTATACTAAAAGTTATAGTCAGAAATGGAGTGGAGCAACATTACTTTGGACTTAATTAATGATATAATAGAAAGGCCGTGTGTGGGGGATGTCTCACCAAAGGAATACAGAGATACAGCGAAGAAGCCGACAGTTTCCAGGAACTCTAAATTACCTATAATTGTTCCCGCGAGTGCATTGAAAAACAACCTAGCGTCCCTCCGCTCCCAGTACAGTCGAGTAGGCCTATTGCAAAAAAATCAGAAGTCGGGTGCGGGAGCGGACGAAGTTTATACTTCAAAGTGGTTTGTTTTTGAAGCAATGAGCAGGATGAGGGGAGGAAATGTGTCTAATAAAACTGCATTTCTAAGTCATGACAAGAAGCAACAATGGCTATAACAAAGGGCCAAATCCTCTTCATCTGTTTCTTTGTCCTTATTTGAAAATACTAGACACCACCTAAATGTATTACCACAAATGGATATGATGAACTACTTAGGGCCTATATATAAACAAAGAAAGTCAAGTTTATCATGTTTATTAAGTGTGGACACAATGTTAAATGAAACAGTATTCAACATTTAACATTGAACATGTTGATGGTGTCACCAGTTAACATTTAACACTTTTAACATTTAACATGTTGTTGTTAAATGTTAATCAGTGGAGACCGGCCTTTATGTTTCGTTTTATTTTTCACGGATATGTTCGTGTATATATTATAAGGTAAGTGATTGAATAACCATAAGTAGGACCTATTACCGAAATATCTGAAGGTGCAGCAGTGCTGAGTGGCTTGGACGGTAGAGCTGGCTTTCTGAACCCATCTAGACCGGTTCAATCCTGGCTGAGTCCGGTGGTATTTGAATGTGCTCAAATACGTTAGATAAGTGTCGGCAGATTTACTGGAACTTAAAAATACTCATGCGGGAAAAAATTCCGCCATCTCGGCATCTCCCAAAAACTGTACCAGTAGTTATTGGGACGTTAGATTAATAAAATTTTTATTTGTGAAGGCGCTGACTGAATTTCGGTTATTAATAAAATGTTTCATGTATTTTCAGATACGCAGAAAACGTTGTTCCCATGCATCGCAGCAACTATGGCATAAAAAAGTGGTTTCGTTACCTCGTTTAGGTTTCCTTCAGACGAGGAATTAGAAAAAATGGACTTGTCACTTTAAACGGGATAACTGGGAAACCTGGGAAGGATTCAGTCGTGAGCATAATACATTTCACAGACGAAACTTCTTCAAAAGGGGATAAAATTTGTAAAGGCACCTTAATGACCGCCTTCTTGATGCATGTCCAGTTATTTTCCCAAATTTGACAAAATATTTTTCATCGAAATGTGTTAAAAATTCTGAAAACAGGAGATGAAAAGTAAAGAAAACCAGAAGATGAATGATTTGCCAAATGTAAGCCATTTACTCAAAATTCAACAAGATGAGAATGTCACTGTACATGTAAATATCGATCAGATGTCGGGAAAAGAAATGACATGTTTACCTGATGGTAAAATATCCAAGTGGTCTCAAGTAAATTAATATTTATTAAATTATACAGGAGCCACTGCTAGTAGTGTTAGTGTTGAACGTGTACAAAGTGCTGTAATGGATTAAAAACGTTTGACAATTTCATAGCATTTCGTGAGCTAAGCAGTGAAAGCACAGACACATTGTCCTACCTTACGTGTTCAAGGGAACAATTCGAACTTTGCACTAAAAGGAAGGATAGTTACTAAATTTTCGTTTGAACTCTGAAAGCTTCATTACTTCTAAGAATTTTGCTTTACATCGCGATAAAACAGATAGGTCTTATGGCGACGATGGGATAGGAAAGGTCTAAGAGTGAGAAGGAAGTAGTCGTGGCTTTAATTAAGGTATAGCCCCAACATTTTCCTGATATGAAGATGGGAAACCACAGAAAACCATCTTCAAGTCTGCCGACAGTGGGGTTCAAACCCATTATCTCCCGGATGCGAGGTCACAGATGCGGGCCCCTAAATGCACGGTCAACTCACCCGGTAACTGTGAAAGCATAGCATTAACTATTAGGAAAGTTTCAAAGTGATAACTTAGAAGTAGATATTAGTTGTTGTAGCTACAATGTTATTACACTGCCAGTTCTAGAAAGTGGGATGAAAATTAAGATTAAGGGTGTTCTAGGCTTGCAGTGGTGGCGGTATGGAAAAGCGCAGTTTGGTTGTAACCAATTAGAAATGCCTTGATCCATCAAGACAAGTAATATTGGACCCCTATATGGAAGTAACAAACAAGTTAGACTCTCTTTTATCATGTGAATTTTTGGTGGGCTTTTTGAGATGTTAGGGGAAATATACATTTCTGGGTACGCAGTAAGAACAATATCCAGAAGGATAAGCTGTGACAATTTTTAGGTCTCCTGCGGAGTAATCAAACAGATTATCAGACTGTGTTGTGTGTGTTCTGAATAACAGTGACAGGAATATTTACCTTGTTTGTATCTGAAGACTATAAGGAAGACTACCTGGATTGTGAAAACCATAAAGAATTTCTCTTCTCTCTATCCAGAACTGCTTTAGGAAAATCAACAGTTCTGGTTTGAATGTGGTCGCTGTGGGCGTGTAAATTACGGTTTTCTAGATTGGTTACTGTCTATATATTCCAATGTCCTGATAAATAATTATAGAAAACAGATGAAGAACAAGAGTTATGCCAGCAGTGAGGATAAAAACATTAAAGCGGAGGAAGCTGTCAACGCTCTCCATAGTTGAGCTTGTGAGAACTCTTCTTGAAGTGTTTTGCTTTTATTCGCGTAGAATGTGTATTTCTAACTTCATTGAATGCATTTACTGATGTGTGTGTTTCTTAGTATCATTTTACGAGAAGCGTGCATTTATTATAATCATCGTGTTGGTCTAAAGGTTGTGCATGGTTGTGAAGTCTTTCAAAGTCCTGTTTCCTCTCGGCCACTGCTTGACAGATGGGCGCAGCGTTGCCAAGCGTACCATTCGACTTGAACTGTAGATGGCTCTGTTTGAGACACACATTTGCCAGGGAATTGGCAACTGTTTTAAGCCGTTCTCGGAAAAAGAAGAAGAACGTGCGTACAGCCAGTTGCGCACGTACTCCTCTCTCGCTGCTTCGTCATGCAATGGTTTTCCTCTCAGTTCTTCTTTCAGTGGTCCAAACAAGTAGTAGTCAAAAGATGATAAGTCTGAACGGAAAGGAGTATGTTCCAGATGTGTCCAATGCATTTCCTCCCGTTTTTCCCGTGTTACAACAACAGTGCGTGGCCTTGCATTGTCGTACAGGAAAAGAATATCTCGGAACGTTTGCCGGCAACGTTTGTTGCGATATGCAGCTTTTGTCTTGACCAAATGACGGCAGTAATAGGGTGCATTATTGTCCTTCGTTCATGCAATAAATCCACAAGCAAAATGCCAGTGCAGTCCCAAAAAAGCACAGTTGCAAGCACCTTCCAGCAAAAAGGCGTGTTTTGGCTTTCCTCTTCTTCCTCTTCGCTTGTGTTATTGGGCTCTGCACATGGCAATTAACCCAGTCACCACATTTATAGTAGCTATATAACTTTAGTCACCATGTCCTCCTTATGACTATTTTATATTCATGCATAAAGAAAAAGTTCACACTTTTATCACCATAATTGAGGGTGAAGAAATGAATAATTTGACTCATCACATTTGAATAATTCAACGAGCTAGAATAACATAGAGGGGCTGTAGGCCTGACATCAGCGCTCCCTGCTTGAAGCAAGTTGATAAGGGGCAGCCATGTTAACGGTTGTCAAAACAAAGCGAATTGGCGCGAGAGCATATGTTGAGGTGACAAGGGAGATCGTGCATGCCAATTTAATTCCCTAAGTTTTAAGAAGTGAAAACATAGATTCTCGCTTTCAAGAATGCCAGCCGTAAGCTCAGCGTATGGTTGTACTAATCGGAGTAATAAAACCAAGGATATATCGTACTTTAAGTAAGTATTATTGAATTATAGCTGAGATTCATTTTTGTAATTTCTGTTTGTAATTAAATCCATTTTATTGTTTACTTAGCGAAAGTACGGATAGCCACGGTAATTATTTGTCGAATTTTGTTTCAGATTTCGTTTAAAGAACAAGGAATTAACGGAACAATGCGTTGTGAGTGTGAAAAGAGATAAATTGTATCCCACTCAATTCAGTTGCTTATGCTCTGTATATTTCCAGCCCTATTTAATTTTCATTCACAAATAAAGGAAATGGAGCGCCCACCACCAAGAAAACGTAACGACAAAAAATCACTTATTTCGTTCAAACGTACACCAAGAATGGTAAATACAGTATTTTACTGCTATTTTGTATACAGCCTTTATTGTAGATGTCTGTTGCCTTGGTATTTAAAACTATGCCACACTTCATAATGGACAACGTTCAAGCTTACCTTTCAGCTAGTAATCCCAGTATGATATGGTAATGGGAGAAACATGATATTCCCCCTATATTATAATAAATAGTAACACTAAACGATTATTGTGGTAAAGTATTCATGGGCCGCCTCTGTGATGTACTGGTTAGCGTGAGCAGCTGCCACCCCTGGAAGCCCGGGTTCGATTTGAAAAGGGGTACGGGGGCTGGAACGGGATTCTATCAGCCTGGGGAGGTCAACTGAGTAGAAGTGGGTTCGACTCCCACCTCAGCCATCCTCGAAGTGATTTTCCGTGGTTTCCCACTTCTCCAGGCAAATGCCGGGATGGTACCTAACTTAAGGCCACGGTCGCTTCCTTCTCCCCCCCCACAAGCTCCCTGTTCAGCATAGCAGGTGCAGCCCTCCCTCACAGTTGTATCCCCCGACCCAATGTCTCACGCTCCAGAACACTGTCCTTGAGGTGGTAGAGGTGGCATCCGTCGCTGAGTCCGTGGGAAAAACCAACCCGGGAGGGTAAACAGACTAAGAAAGGAACACAGTACTCATGAGGATGCAATAATTTTAAAAATATGAACAGAATGAGGTTGTAACCTATTGTAGGTCCCTATGATTTTAAGGCTTCCTGTCATAAATATTTATGTCCATCGTTTTTATTCTAATTTACGCTTAACCACAACAGCCAAGCAGGGTAACGCTCTTGTTCCGATTTCGAGGCCTATTCGTATGTCACTGTGCGATGATTTCGAACTACCCTACAATCAACTGATCGTGATGTTGGCCTCGTGCCGCAATATGACGAAGTGGCGGTATTCGCTTTAATGCTTCAAGCTTTCGGCAACGGTCTTTAATTCTCTCCCAGCGATTCTAACATGCGTATTTTCTACACTTTTCGTAATTTAAAGGCCATGCCACCTTACTTGTGTGACCACAGGAAACATGGCGGACGTTCGTTCTATTAGCTTCACCCAGGCAGCGCTTCCGCCTCTCTATGTTATTCTAGCTCGTTGGGATAATTTCAGTCGTGAAATGTTACTCGTAAAGAGATAGTGCATTGATTTAAGTAGTCGTTTATGGCTATTACAATTTCCGATGTGGGGTTGTATACCAGGCAGGAAATACAAGTGGGAAATATAACGTTTCGTTCAATTAATTTTGGAATAGGAGCTGTCTTTGTAGTGTAAATTGTTCATACTGGAAGATAATGTGCTTAGCGTTCCCACAACTGCACATCGGTGAGTTATTTAAATTCATTCGTAGCCGGGTGAGAGAACATGGTTAAAGCGGAGGCGAATGATAGTGGTGACATGCCTATGTGAATATGTACCATTATAAAACCAAGGTCGAAGACAGATGGAAGGTTGTATATTGAAATTTAAAAAATCTTTAACTCTTTCCGATCCTTTCCAGATATCCTTCCATTCCTGACAAATTGTTTCTTTGATGAGAGGTTGAATGTCAGCAGCAGGAACAGCAGTATTAAAAATTAACCCATTTCCCAAGGCAGCATCCTTGGCAAGTATATCAGCTTTTATGTTGCCAGCAATATTAGAACGACCTGGAATCCAGACTAGGATAATATCCTGACTGTTTTGTTCTAGTTCATATAGTACTTTTTTACTATTAAGTATGTACCATAGACTGGGAATTTGAGTGAATTGTATTCGTTTCAAGACACTCTGTGAATCGGAAAATAGAATTGCCTTCTTTATAGTGTTACGTTTTATAAATAGTAAGGCCTTTCTAACTGCGAAGGCTTCCTCTGTAATGATGGAGGCATATTTTGTTCATGTGAATTTACAAGACGTATGCGTGGAGGGTATATAGTATTCTACTCCAACCCCTAGGGCATTTCTAGAACCATCTGTTTAAATAATTAATACTTCTCTGTGTAGAGATAGACATACACGGATATGGGAGGAGATAATTTGAGAATACTGGTGGCCTTAATTAGAATTAGATCCAAAATGTGATATGATGAATTGCGGTTTATAAAATGATAAATAGTATGGAATGAATAATAAGGTAGGGATGGCCATTGCATTACACGAGTACGATAATCTCTCATGGTTGCAAGGACTGCTAATTGGGCAGGGTTTTTAAGTGGTGTTAGGTTGTTTCTGAAAGTATTCCGATAGGAGTTGTAATTTAGGCAAGAGCGAATATAAAGTAAGCGAAATTTTCTGCATTAAAAACTTGTTTGATAGAAACTTCCTCCGTAGGAATAATGGCATTTCCCCAGTTTCAACCAGCAATGCATTAGTGAGGGTTGATTTAAAAGTCCCAATGCAAAGTCGTAGCGCTTGGTATTGAATAATATCCAATTTATGTACGAGGTTAGCTGATGCCATATTAAAGAAGAAACATCCATAGTCTAACCTAGATCTTATTCTATTTTTATAGAATGTAAGGACAGTGACTGAAACCGCTCCCTATTTTCTCCTTACTATAGCTTTTATAATATTCATAAAATTAGTTTCTTGAAATTGTAAGGACTCAAAACGATATCTCCAATTTAAATTATTATCTAAATATATACCTAGATACTTATAGGTTGTACGGATCGGAATAAATAAAGTACTTCATTGTATGGGAGAATGATCACAAATGCGTTTATTGGTGAAAACCATAACAGCACTTTTCTCTTGCGAAACTACGAATTCATGTGCTATTAACCAATTGTTTGCACGTTAGAGTGCAATTGAGATTTTTGTCTGGCTTCAAGTACAGTACGTTTAGTATCATATATTAAAATATCGTCTGCATATGTAATAATACGTGCGTCGCGAGTGATAAGTGTTTCTAAATCCTTGGGATATATTGAACCCATAATTCCACGATGAGAAAAATATTTTTTATTTTCTCAATATTTATTTCAAATCAACAAGCTACTTTTATTTTTGAGGGCAGCCATGTTGCGCTCCTAAGAGCCTCGATGTCGCGTGGGAAGGATCTCACCCGCGGCAGGCTCGTGAAACACCGTGACACCTCGGCGGTCTCCGAGTGCCCGATAATTCTTTAAATTCACGGAGTTCTGCGTAACGAGGGATTTTGGCAATACAGTAAATAAAGAACTAAATCATCTAAATTATTCTTAAACCCTACGTGAAGACAGAGCCCCCAGGGTAAATTATAAATGCAGTTAAGCCTAAGTACAAGTCAGCGTCAGATCAGTGAACTAGCTGTCTGTCCGGAAGTCTGGGACAAGTCTCATAAAAATCGGTCTATTGGACGCGAAATTAGCAGATTACGCAATCAAGCTTAGTCGTGTGTGTAGCGTCCCTCCTATAGACTATAAGAGGAACCCCCCATTGCATATTTTTCGGTGTCCATCTGGTTTTTGAAGCGGCGGTAGCTTACGCCCGTCGTCAGCAGAAAATTTTACCAGATTGATCTACAAACGACTTAGTACATGTTCGTGTCTGAGGTCCACCCAGTCGGTTAGAAAAGGAAGGTGACAGAAAATTTCTGAACTATTGCCGACAAATTGTGAAAGTATAGGCGTCTGTTAAAGTACACAGCAAATGTTACTGCATCACCTTATATGCGCATGAATATGGTAAGAGAATTGTGAAGCTAGTCAGAGTAGTTTTCATTTCGTTATCTGTTGAACTCCTGGTGTGTTTGTGGGTGACAGAGAGAGACAACTCTGGGACGAAAGCAGACAGTAGCAGTTGACTGCAGAACACGGGAGGTTCGTGGTACACATTATAACGAGGAAAGTGCGTGATTTGTGTTGTAATTTTATATCGTGTGAAAAAGGCAGTGTTTGTAAGAGTGATATGTTGGAAATGATGATGTTATTTGTGCAAATGTACGGCTAAAGGCACGAGGTCAGCTGGCGACAATGTAGCCAGAATGCTGGGAATGACGCCATGTGCAGGTCTGTCTATATATGTATTATGTTGTAGTTAGACTTTTTTTGTTCTGTCCCAACATACTTTTCAAGATGATTGTCGGGTTGATATTTGTAATTATCAGGCGAAAAGTATTATAATTTTGGTCAGCGTGTGAAAATTTTAGTTTGAAAATTTCACGTCAAGAAACTGTAAAATGCGACGTTTAAATCTGGTGTTAATGTTCTATGAGATATTGTCCAAAGCGAGAAAATTTAGGAAAGCTATATTTGTAAAATAGTCGTAGCGAGTGTCTTAATTTCAAATATCAGTTGAATTCAGAAATGTTTGTCGATAATAATAATAATAATAATAATAATAATAATAATAATAATAATAATAATAATAATAATAATGTCTACCGCGGGATAAAGAAATTTGTCTATGTTAAAAGTGCATTTAACCTGTATATTTTACAAGGATCACAGGCACTTGGAATATTTCAGTGAAATTCGATAGAGTTATATTTATTCATGGGAAGTAAACATTTTGGGACATCGTGTATACGGAAAGTCGCGGTGTGTTCTTGGATTCTCGAGGTCCGAAAGTCGTAGTAATAGTAAAATAAAGAGGTGTATTTCATAATGGTTGTTGTTTTCATTAGAGGATTGAAAAAAAGGGGTCTTGGAAATATAAGAAAAATGGGTTGAGAGCGAAGAATTTATATATGTGGAGATGAGAGGGATAGGAATATTGAAGATGAAATGAAGCCTGGATTTTAAGTGATACCGCTGGGATAAGGCGAGGAGAATGAGTTTGAGACAGGCTATGTTTGCCGAGGAAGTATTTGTGAAACAGACTCTATTGTGACAGGCTGTAGAGTATTCCGCTACCAATCGGAAATTTGAGACGACTACTGTGTGAGGCATCGTAAATTTCTAATAAGATCCAAAGTGAAAACGACTCCAGTAAAAGGTTAAAAATCTTGGTAGTAAAAGTCAAGTGACTAGTTACGTAAAGCCCGTATGAATATTAAGATAATGCGACCTCAAGGATAAAAGAGCATTTCGAATACATGGTTGGTGTTGTATTGAATTTCGTTTCACTGGATATGTCATTGATATAAATATTTGGAATAGACGGTAGGCGATTTGAGAGTTTCTAATGCGGTAGTGATGATTATTATTTTGAATACTTCCACTAAATGGTAGACATGTGCTGGGAGTTATCATTGCTTCCCTAAAAACTTCATTGCACAGGCTGAGATTGTGTTTGAGTTGGAGAATTGTTCGTCACGTATATTTTTTTTCGAGTTCACGTATTGTAACGAGATGGAGACTTACTGCATTTTTCGACTTTCATTCGTTTAATAGTAAGAGACGTGGTCCCATGTGTATTGAAATGTCAGAGTTGGTTTGAAATTGTTAGTTCGCCTGATATGCTAGGGGATACTGTAACCGTCCAGGCTTCTCCAGCCCTACTAAATTAATAAAATATCATGTTACGCGATATCATTTGATATCAAGTTTATCCGCCATCGGCAATTATTTGTAATAACATATTTATTCAACGTCAATCATTTGTAATCAAGGCTTTTAGGAATCATATTGTATATATAATAACATCGTTTTAGTATTAAAATTATTATATTATGTAGGATAAGAATTCATTATGTTGTAAATACGGTCAATATGTTGAGACATAGTTGTTTTCATTTCATCTCATGTTTGTGTATACGGAGGGTTATTCTTGAAGCTTGGGATTTTGCGTTAGTCATGGGTTTGTTTTATGACCAAGGCTAGTAAACAGCGACCCGTGCGCGAGGCTTGCAAGCTAGTCAGCAATATCATCGCCACGCCTTCTGGACTTGTCGAGGAAGAGAAGGGGAGTTGGTGCTTCGATCTATCTAATCAGATACTTCGTTGTATATGAGTTTTGAGATTGAACTGTTACCAAGAGTGGGGGTGAGCCCGGATATATAGTGATTCTCACCACGAGAACGGCACCTAACTAAGTACAACTTCTGCTGTGAAGCTAACATCCTAACGAGATACTCCATCACTAGTACTTCTACTGTTAACATCTATTTTGAACGACGTGATTTGATTTTTGATACAGTGTGTGGTCGCTCCGCGACATAAGTATTTTTGTACAATGTTTTTGTCGCTTCGGTAATGTTATCGGATCTACGAGAAACGAAACAAGCTTATGGCTTGTGTTATATTCAATAAATATTGTGGACGAAGAACTATGTTTAGTTCAAGTCTACGGAAATTTGGTACAAGTCTGTACCGTATAAATAGTATAGCTCAGTTGGATTGAGATTTCTTCTAATATGGAAAAATTCATATCTCTTAATTTTCTCCTCATACGATCAACGCTGATCAGTTATTACAAGTATAGGGCCAATGCCTAATTTAAAGACTAGGCAAGTAGGGAGTGTTAGTCCAGATAGCCCGTACCATATAAGAGAAGGAAGGAAGGATGTCCATGGAGCAAAGTCTACATCGAGAAGAAGAGAACGAGTAACCACGGAAACCAGATGACTTCAACGGAAGCTGCAATTGGTGAGCTTCAATTAGATAAAGCAAGCAATAGTAAATTCAGTAAATTCTAAATCCCTCCACGCTTTAAGGAAACTTTTCCGATTCATCTCATTTTTTGTATAATAAATTCATTTGTATTTAATATTGCGTTAATTTTCTTTCTTAAGCGATACTTAATGGTTAATTATTTAAAATCCTACCCCTGTGATTTAAGTATAAGTCTCTATGCTAGTAAATATAAATTTTGGTTTACAGTCTTATTTAAAACTGTAACCATGGCGCCCAAACATTACATAGAGAAATGGGGAGCCATGGAATGTTAATTGTTTCTATTTGCGTGGCAATTTGCGGGCAAGCCACAAATAGTTTATTTAATATTCATGTGTCCCAAGATAATAACTTTCATCTCCTCAAGTGTTTTGAAGAGGAAGAACAGTTACAATACGTAGTACGATCCATTTGACGCTCAACCATAGATTTAGGACGTCACATGTTATCCTTGGAGTTACTGATGATGAGATGTCCTTGTTCACGCCCGACGATAGAATTTGGAAGGTATCGTGTACATAGAGATTAATGTTAGGATGTACAGATTTTAAGTGAGCCCGGCGATAGGTCTGGGATGTCAGCTGTACATACTCAAGTCTCAGATTAGATGTTTCTTTTGTTTTGCGAAGTGACTTGGGCGAAGGTAGCCTCTACAGTAAAATATGAAATATGAAGAGGGTTAGATCGACAATAATGAGGCCAACTAGTGCGTAGCTCCAACATTCGAATGGTGTTCCTTGAGGTAATGGGGCCGTTATCGGTGAATGAGGGTTGCCCAAATATTGGATATCGACCTGATGGAGATTAAATATTTTTGCTGTAATTCTCTATGCGTGTTGAGTTTTAATGACTACGATATATTATTTTATTTTACGGACTTAATTGTTTTGTCGTTCTGACGTCCGTTTCATTTTGATAGTGTGCATATTGACACTCAGTGTATTAGCGTGAGACTTGAGTTGCGAATGCGGTTTCGATTCGTCTGCCAGTAATATTATTTTATTTTCAATCTTTGTCGTACTTTCATTTTATTCGTAGTTTCAAGTGAAATTATTTATTTATTGATGAACAACACAGGCGTTTAGCCCCAATACATGTTCATAATAGAGTTCTACCTAAGCCACCCTACAACTAAATAAATTGCTGAATAAATAAACAAATAATATAATAATAATAATATTAATAATACTATTAATAATCAGCTGGCCAACGGTTGATTCCCTCTATGAACCGTTTGCCAATATCAACATATAATATCACCTGCGCGATCTCTGAGCCAGACAAGTCCTTCTACCAAGTGTCCTTGTTGACACTGCACATTCCACACCTCCATTGTTTTTCTACATGTCCCACTCTGCGTTGCTGTGCTCAGGCAGTCCTTGCCTCGCCAGCCATATCCATGTTTACCTCACACCTCACCTGTCGCAACTTTGTCCTTTAGCAATACATATCTCCTACACCCCTCCATCTCCACAATTTCGCCACCAATAAATTTGTATATTACACAATACGTCAATGACTCACCATTTGCCAACCCGTATTCACTCTTACAAACTCACATACATTTTACACATACTTACTCCCATACTCTTCAGTTGTCCTTATTTCACTCAACACTTACATCACTATACAACTAATCAATCATCATTTCAGCACTTGCGTACCAAACACAAAGGCAATAATATCACCTCCAAAACTTTCAGTAATAGATAAAACCATCTCTACCAACCCGCATTAAAATCACCTCACCGACTCCAAAAATTCCCTACCACTCACCAATACTATTGCCTCCACAATATATACCATCTCATCCTTCAAAATACCACCTCATCTTAATCTCCTTTAATCATAATTAAATGACCAGATTTACCTACCAAGCTTTCTTCCACTTACGCCACCAAACCAAAATTTCACCTATAAATACCAAACACTCATATCTACCACCTCTCTAACACCACCTTTCACATATTATAGCAATACACTCCTTACCTATACCAACACATACCACCATCACCGACAAGTTCACTATACAGACACATCTATTACAACTTCAACTCCACCTAATAAAAACACCTCAAGACAGTTATTCAAACAAAACACCACTTCTCAAATCTCATCCATTTCCACGCTTAAATTCTGCTGTTACGTGTACCACCACTCCTCCATCTCCAAATATCAACAATAAATAAACACACTTCATCACCTATATATTCAACCATGCTTCGACAAAAACAACCCGTCTTCTGTCACCCACCATCTTATATCACCACTTCTCCAACACCTCATTTCAACAATATAACACCTCCTAATTTAATCATAACACATACTCATACATACCAAGCCCTCAAAAACTTCCAACACCACATTTCAGCAATATAACACTAACTCCAACTCATATACCACCTCTACTTCTTCGGCCATTACACTCTCCTTCAACAATAAATAAACACACTTCATTACCTATATATTCAACCATGCTTCGACAATAACAACTCGCCTTCTGTCATCCACCATCTTATATAACCACTTCTCCAACACCTCATTTCAACAATATAACACCTCCTAATTTAATCATAACACATACTCATACATACCAAGCCCTCAAAAACTTCCAACACCACATTTCAGCAATATAACACCAACTCCACCTCATATACCACCCCTACTTCTTCGGCCATTACACTCTCCTTCTAAACACACTTCATTACCTACATATTCAACCATGCTTCAACAATAACACTCACCTTCTACATCCACCATCTTATATCACCACTTCTCCAACACCTCATATCATGCCAGCACAGATTCACATGCAAATAACTTCAACTTACTCCTTTATTACCCTATACCTATTATACCTATTATACCAACACATACCACCATCACCTTCAAGTTCACTATACAGACACATCAATTACAACTTCAACTCCACCTAATAAAACACCTCAAGGCAATTATTCAAACAAAACACCACTTCTAAAATCTCATCCCTTTCCACACTTAAAACCTATTCTTACTTCTAGTAGTTATCGACCTCTCATCCCTTATCTCCATATACCGTTCCATGTCCTCTGTATCTTCCATCCCTTTACGTACTTTTCCCCATATGTCTTTTAAGCTCCTACTTCTGACTTGACTCATAATTTTTTTACCTTCCTGTCGATCTGTCTCCTCGTGCCCTTTCTTGTCGACCTTCCCTTGTCCTCTCTTGCTCACTGCAACACTACACTCTACTCTCCCAGTTTCTTGCTGCTCACTCTCACCGTCCACTTCACTATCTTGATCTTCTTTCTCCCGGCTGCACTGCCCATTCACTTCTGAGATGCTCTCCTCCCCTGCCACGTCTCTCCTCCTCTTCTTTTCTTCTTTCTTCTTCCCATCTTGCCTTGTCGCTGCACTACTCCCTTTTTCTTCGTCCTGCTTTGACTTCAATTCTAAGCCCGTCCTCAACACACTGTTATTTGTATTTCGCCTCACTTGCCTACAGTTTATTGCACTACTCTCCTTTTCTCCATCCTGTTTTAATTTCGTTTCTAAGTCCTTCAGTCTATCTACATGCCAGATCCTCTTCCAAGTTCTGTCTGACACCACTAGATTTTGATCTCTGATAGTTGCTCTCAGTCCCTGTTTTACAGCCAGTATCTTGTGTTTTCTGAGTAACCTCTCATTTCTGATCGCGTCACTTCCCACGTCTCTCTTTATCCATATTTTCTCCCTCTGTACATTACCCGCATTTGCTAGCACAATATCCGCCATCAACGTTGAAAACAATTGGACCTTTATAGGCCTGTTGCCTCTAGCTCTTCCTACTCTCTGCACATCGTCGATATCCACTTCACTAAAATTTATTTTCATCTTCCCCTGTATTAGTTCCACTACTTTAACGGTTGTAAGTACTTTGTCTTCTCTCGACTCCTCAGGCATTCCATAGATAAACAAGCACTTCTTCCTTCTATATAAAGTATTTGCTTCCACTTCTACTTTCAGCTTAAAATTCTCCTCTTCAAGTCGTCCTACTTTTTCCCTTAATGTTACCACTTCCTCGTTGTTATTTCTCACTTGTGCTGTTATGTCGTCCGTTTTTTCTCTTAACCATACTTCCATTTCTCGAATCTTACTAGTTTGTTCTTCGATCCTATTTTTTATCTGCTCGAAAGGGCAAACTTCTTCCACCACCTCTCTTACAGCTCTTTTGATTGCGTCCATATTTTCCTTTTCCTCCTTTCTATTAGATGACGGGCCTGGGTTCAACTCTACCCCCCCCAATACATAGTAAAATTATAATCACTGCTGCCGACAACAATACTTCTCCTTTCCTCTCCATATCCATTTTACACCCACGTGGCTTCTTTTCTTCTTTCTTCATTTTCCACTGCCATCTTCCTATCGTCGCTCTGTACTGATCTATACCAATCATTGTCGGCCCACCTCTCGGCAACCTTCCAGCACTCCTCACTCCCGAACTTCACTCCCACTCCCGCGACCCTCGGCTCAATGCGACCTCCTTCGTCCGTGGCTTAGGCAAGACTGTTTATTCGTAGTTGAATTCGATTAAGTAATCATTTTATAGGTAGTGTGTTGGGACAGACAATAAGTAGACGGATCTGTAAAGGTAGTCATTGTTTTTTTTGGGGGAAAGAATTCCTTAAAGTTGTAATATTTTTTCAATGTGGACTGGTAATTTCATTAAGCGTAACATAACCATTTCTAACCTGAAAATCGGTTTGGTAATCATACTTTCCAAGTGCTTTACAACTTTTTAATTAACTTCAGTGTTTGGCATTTCTTCTAAATGCGTGATGAATAAGTTTTTCCTGCATTTCGCAGTTTTGTTCCTTTAGAACGACGTAACGTAAGATCCTCGCGGATCATGTTGTTGTTGGTTCCTTCCGAACAACTGTTTGGGTGATGCACATTTAGCATCGGGATTACCTTATCACTTAAGGGTGTCATGAATGACAAATACATGGTGGAATTTTATTTCAATTGTGAATGATGCTGTTAACTTGTAGTGAACACCATGCTTTTCCATAATATTTCGCAACCTATCCAAAGCAACTGATAGTTAATTTGGTTCGATTAAGGGTCCATTCGGCGGGTGTTCCGTATCCGTAAAGGGTATTCGACTGGTGGATAACCTTAATTGAGAGGAAATCAGGCGTTCTACTGGTTGAAAGTCAGATTTTCCACGGATCGTATGGATTAATTCTCAGTTTTCGTTTGGAGTAATAGGTGCCCGGTTTTCAGGTCTTTCCTTTTTCAGTTTTTCAGTTCCGCTGTCCACTAATGTATTAATTTCTCCGAAGCAACTCTTCGATATTGTGAGAAATCAATCAACGCTATGCAATGTGACTGCGTTGAAACATTCAATAATAAATAATTTATAATTTTTTTCTCTCAAGTATTTATATTAAAATAACAATGTTGTCGTGTCATTTCGATTTTAATAAAAGTTAGTAAGCACATATTTGCTCCTCATTTCAAGTGGTTAGGCTCTCTTCTGAACCCCATTGTTTGGTTAAGATCGTGACCGAATTTATTCCCGCAACGACCCATGATTTAAGAGTTCTATATTGTTCTACTGTAGCAGCCGTGGCCGACCAACGATGGAATGGTAAGTTCAAGGGTTCAATATGGCGAACAATATACCACTTAACACATTACCTTTATGTAATCCCGTGGAAGAATATCTAACGGTATTAGGCTGCCAAGATTATTTAATGTGTAGGCATCGATAATACAATAACTGTCCCATTATAGTTGTAAATGTCTTAGAAAATGGCATGTCCCTCAACTTTTGAGGTAATATATGAATATTAACATTATCATATGCCTGCTTAATATCTAAAAATTGCAATAGTATCATGATTTCTGAATCTAGCTAAAATTCGATCCGTCATATATATATATATATATATGCCTCAAACGTGCTCCGTCCATTAATAAAAGGAAATTGATATTTTGGCAATAAGTTATAATAAGTTATAATATTCCATGCAGCATAGTAGGCGACTTAGCATTATTCGCAGAAAAACCTTACTAATGCAGGAGCCAAAGGTTATTCCTCCATACTGAGGATAATCATTAATTACAGTTTTGTGTTTGTCTATTGGTACTAAGATAGATAAATTTATTCCAATTCCGGGGGATTTTGGCTGATGTTAAACCAAACTGAAGTAATTGATAAACATTTTTGAGCTTTATACGGAAGATAGTGTATCATTTCGTAAGTTACAGAACAGGGTCCCGGGAAAGTAGAGTTCTTTCCGTCCGTTCACAGCAGTAAGAAATTCCTGCAGGACCATAGGTTGTATAAGTACATCAAGCGGCCACTATGGCCAGACGAAGGTATTACAAAATTGGGTATTGCATAGTCTGGAGTGAGGTCATTATAAAAGGTCTGTAGACTTTCAGGATGGACTGTAACAGTAATATGCATTCGTTTAATATTACCGATTGATCTGACAGCAGACCAAGTGACCTGCGGACTAGTATGTCTGTTAACAGTAGATATGAAAGTTCTCCAGGTTGCATAAGTACATCAAGAGGCCACTATGTCCCTCAACTTTTGAAGTAATATATGAATATTAACATTATCATATGCCTGCTTAATATCTAAAAATTGCAATAGTATCAGGATTTCTGAATCTAGCTAAAATTCGATCCGTCAAATATATATATATGGCCTCAAACGTGCTCCGTCCATTAATTAATGTTTCGTTTTCGTTTGGTGAAGAAAATTTCAAACTTTAATGTTCAACATACGTTCAGTGTATTAGATGTACCAGCAATTCTTAATTGGGGCTAATAGCTTAACACTCATATGTGCTGTCAGATCAATCGGTAATATTAAACGAATGCATATTACTAGTATGACTCTCTCCTCTGATTTGGATTGCACCGAACTCTGATCTTCTCTCCAGGATCTCAAATCTGGGTAAACCTCAAGTGAACTCCACAACTCGTCGCAGAAGACACTCCTGTTATTTTTGATCGGCCGGGTGGCTACACATCTTTACTTTCCACTCGCGCCGAGCCAACAAAGCATATAGGCCGACTCCTCGTTGGATGTCAGCCTCCCTACCACCAACCACCATGACGACCACCACCACGACCATCACCACTACCTTTGCGACCGCTGCTCACACCTTTTCCTCGCTTTCCATCACAACTGTTACGTCGTCCCATTCATCGCCGCTTCTATCCACCTCTCTCCCCGCGCTACCTCCTGTTGATCCACCTCGACTATTACGTATTCCTCCCCGCTACTTCACCCGCCCTTCTACGCTGTCTACATCTGCCTTGCCGACCACGATATCAACACCACCACTGTCCGTCGTAACAGCAGCAGCCGCTCATCAACCTCCAACACCGTCAGACACATCAGCCACAAACGAAGTCTTCAGTTGCGTCGTCCGCGGCGTAAGCCCACTCATCCCGGCAACTGACATTCAAGAACAACTTCGCCTTCAAGCCATACCCGTCAAGAGGGCATTCCGTATCTACAACTCCACCGGTCCGACGTATTTAATCAGACTTCAGCTTTCCAGTGCAGCAGCCGTCGCCCACCTGATCTCCAGCGGAGCACTTCTCTACGGCCGTCGTCATCCCGTCGAACCCTCTCGTTCACCTCCCCGCCCTAGATATCACCACTCCACCTCTCGTCGCCATACCCGGCCTGATCATCCTCCCTTCCAACGCTCTATCTATGTCCGTCCAACTCCTTCTTCTGCTAATATCTCCCTCCCACCACCACCGACCCTTGAACATCTCCGACACCTCACAACTGTCCTCTATCACATCGCTTCAACACTTTACCACCTTACACTTCCACGAAACTTCCTTCTCGACACTCCTGTATAAATCTCAATCCGTATAGCCAGTCATCCAAATTTTCACACCGTTTTTCCCTCTTCTTCATTTCAAACATCCCACTGTTCTCTCCACATCTCCCGGCCCGAGAGATCGCGACACGATCTAGGGGGCCCGCCCCGTCCTTCGGGCGGGGAATGAAAGCTCAGCAGCAGCAGCAGCCGAACTCCGTCGCACCTTCAAATCATTTTTGCTCGGCCGGGTGGCTCACCATCTATAACTTAGCTTCCCGCCGATTCAATCAGCATATTAGGCCGACACCTAGTTGGTAGTCAGCCTCCCCAGCACCATGTCCAGCTGCGTGCTCCATGACATCGATCCCGCTCTCTCTGACCAGGACTTACTTGCCAAACTCCAAATGGCACACGTCCCAGCCCGAAGCGTCTCAAGGATACTGCAAGACTTCGTCCCTACACGTCGGGTCCTGCTACATCTCCACTCAGCTGACGCCGTTTCACATTTTCTCGCCAGCGGAATCTACTTGGACAGCCAGATCCACCGAGTGACATCTTGTCCTTCGTACTTCGCCAACGAAACACCACCACAGTGGACTCCGTCCCAACCATCTTCCTCTCATTTCTACACAACTCCCATCGCCACCACCACCAGCACCACCATCACCACTACCATCGCAACGACCAGCACGCCCTCCATCCCTCTCTATCCTTCTGTCCCGGTCACAACTGTTATAACATGCCATCCTTCTCCTCTCATGACTTCTTTCCTCCCTGTCTGCCCTAGCCCTGAAGGACCTCAACACCTGAACCAACCCACTGAGACATCTCCGTCTACAGCTGCAGCACTGCCTTCGTCACCACCATCTACGCACGCCGCCGACGCAGCAGCCTCCGCCGCACCACCATCCACGCAGTCCTCATCGACCTGTCACACCATGTACAGCTGTGTGATACGCGGAGTGGATCCTGCTCTCTCAGCTCGAACGATTCTCCAGGAACTTCAAGCCGAAGGCGTCCCAGTTCGTCGCGTCTTTCGGATCAAGAACTCCTCCGGCCCGACGTATATGGTCCGCATACACCTTCCAACTGCCGAAGATGTCCAACGACTTATTGCCAATGGAGCTTACATCTATCGCCATCGTCTTAAAGTTGAGCCCTCTCTCTCCCCACCTCAACCTATTCGCCAACGTTTCAACCCACCATATTGCCGCCCCCGGCCAATTCCTCCTTTCCAACCTAGTACACCCGTTTGCCCACGCCTTTCCCCACCTAGTTTCTTCCCTCCACCACCTCCAACGCTAGATATCATCCGACTCCTCATCACTTCCCTTAACAATATCACAACAATTCTGCAACTCCTCACATTCCATTTCCACCCTGCTACATTCATTTAAACTTCACTCCTCGAGCACAATTCCTATCGTTCCCATCTCCCCAGCTAAGAAGACCCACCGTTCCTTCCTCATGAATATTTACATCGCTATCCCCATCTTCCTCTTCTATCACACCTTCTACTTCTTTTCCCTTCTCCCGGCCCGAGAGATCGCGACACGATCTAGGGGGCCCGCCCCGCCTTCGGGCGGGGAATGAAAACTCTCAAGCAAGCAAGCAAGTACTAGTATGGGAGAATCTCTACAAGTGGAGGGAGATCGGATCACATCTCCAAATTCTGAACGTGGACTGAATAGCCCTAAAAACACCCCCAAACATTTTTTTCTTCGGCCGGGTGGCGCCACACCTCTAATTACGCGCCCAGCCGACCCAAAAAAGCAAAATTGGCCAGACACCAAGAGGAAGTCGGCCCTCCCCATAATGTACTATACTTGCATTGCCCACGATATTGACCCAGCAATTTCAGCAGATGACATCCTTACGGAAATTCGCCCCACAGGCGTCTACGCTGCCACTCGACTTTATCATCTCGACACACCCACAAGAGAAGTACTATTATATTATCTGGTGCTAGAGGACGTCTACAACGCTCTAGACAGTGGGGTATATATCCAAGGACAACTACATCGAGTGCAAGATACCCCAGGGAAATTACTCGACCGGCTAATGAAGGAGTACGCCACAGCCACTCCCACTACTGGCACATCACACCCACAGCAGTTGCTCTCTTCTTCCACCTCCCAGACCACCACCACCACCACCACCACCACCGTCACCACCACTACTTCCACCTCCTCTCATTTTACCTCAAACACCCCTACCACCACCACAACTACTACCCACCCCTCTCCCATAATGGCATACCACCCCCCACCCTCCCACGCTCAGGGCCCGCAGGAAGAAGTAACAACGCCGCCAAATGAAGCAATAGCAATTCAAGCAGACAATACACAACCACCAACACCAGATACTGCACGACCGCTAACTTCACCGCCCACCCAGAACAACCTGTACAGCTGTGTTGCCTGTGGCGTGGAACCTAATCTATCACCAATAGCTATCCTTCAAGAACTCCAAAAAGCAGGAATTCCGGTGAAGAAAGCCATTAGGATCCACAACGATGATGGCCCTACATATTTAGTACGCCTGCAACTACCAACGCCCGAAGACGTCCAGCGCCTCATCACCCAAGGGATATACCTCAACGGCCGACATCTCAGGATAGAACCGTCCCGCTCTCTGCTCCCAACTCCTAACCAACATAAATCACCCCGCCACCGCACACGCCCCCGGCCTGCACCCCCTCAGCAACCTCCCAGTCTACCCTTCCGTTTTCCACCATTTTCAACCAGCAACTATCCACCACTCCCACCTGCAATCTTCCCACTACCCCCTCCTCCATCTAACCTCCTAAGTCTCCTACTCACCTCCCTGGTAAACTTCTCATCCCTGTATCACATCCTAGCACTTCACATCCTCCCTCCACCTCACGAAACCCGTCACTTCATCACATCACCATACGCAACCTGGTTGTAAAATCGCTCATGTAACTCTCATAAACATCCATAAAGCTCTGTATATATGCAACTTTGTCAATAAACGCAGACTATGTAAATCTGTCAATAAAGCGCTAGAGAACCTACACTTCCTTTATCCCATCTCCTTTACTTATTCAAACCACCTTTTCCCCATCTCCCTCTTTTTTCACTCCTTCTCAACCCCGTCATCTCTCCTGGCCAGAGAGAGGGCGACACCCTCTAGGTGGCCCGCCCCACCCCATCAGGGTGGGGAATGAAAGCATTTGATAGATAGATAGATATACTAGTATGGGAGCTCTGGTTTGAGATCGGATCACATCTCCAAACTCTGAAAGTGGACTGAATAGCCCTAAAAACACCCCCCAAACATTTTTTTTCGGCCGGGTGGCGCCACATCTCTAATTACGCGCCCAGCCGACCCAAAAAAGCAAAATTGGCCAGACACCAAGAGGAAGTC
The DNA here is from genome assembly GCF_040414725.1 of Anabrus simplex. Classification (NCBI taxonomy): domain Eukaryota; kingdom Metazoa; phylum Arthropoda; class Insecta; order Orthoptera; family Tettigoniidae; genus Anabrus; species Anabrus simplex. The sequence goes on along the minus strand of NC_090266.1, from coordinate 624,327,352 downwards.
GGCCCCCCTCCCATAATGTACTATACTTGCATTGCCCACGATATTGACCCAGCAATTTCAACAGATGACATCCTTACGGAACTTCGCCCCACAGGCGTCTACGCTGCCACTCGACTTTATCATCTCGACAAACCAACAAGAGAAGTACTATTATATTATCTAGTGCTCGAGGACGTCTACAACGCTCTAGACAATGGGGTATATATCCAAGGACAACTGCATCGAGTGCAAGATACCCCAGGGAAATTACTCGACCGGCTAATGAAGAAGCACGCCACAGCCACCGCCCCTACTGGCACATCACACCCACAGCAGTTGCTCTCTCCTTACACCCCCCGGACCACCACCGTCACCACCACTACTTCCACCTCCTCTCATTTTACCTCCAACGCCCCTACCACCACCACCACAACTACTACCCACCCCTCTCCCATAATGGCATACCACCCCCCACCCTCCCACGCTCAGGGCCCGCAGGAAGAAGTAACAACGCCGCCAAATGAAGCAATAGCACTTCAAGCAGACAATACACAACCACCAACACCAGATACTGTACGACCGCTAACTTCACCGCCCAGCCAGAACAACCTATACAGCTGTGTTGCCTGTGGCGTGGAACCTAACCTACCACCAACAGCTATCCTCCAAGAACTCCAAAAAGCAGGAATCCCGGTGAAGAAAGCCATTAGGATCCACAACGATGATGGCCCTACATATTTAGTACGCCTGCAACTACCAACGCCCGAAGACGTCCAGCGCCTCATCACCCAAGGGATATACCTCAACGGTCGACATCTCCGGATAGAACCGTCCCGCTCTCCGCCCCTAACTCCTAACCAACATAAATCACCCCGCCACCGCACACGCCCCCGGCCTGCACCCCCTCAGCAACCTCCCAGTCCACACTTCCGTTTTCCACCATTTTCACCCAGCAACTATCCACCACTCCCACCTGCAATCTTTCCACTACCCCCTCCTCCATCCAACCTCCTAAGTCTCCTACTCACCTCCCTGGTAAACTTCTCATCCCTGTATCACATCCTAGCACTCCACATCCTCCCTCCACCTCACGAAACCCGTCACTTCATCACATCACCATCCACAACCTGGGTGTGAAATCGCTCATGTAACTCTCATAAACATCCATAAAGCTCTGTATATATGTATGCAACTGTGTCAATACACACAGACAATGTAAATCTGTCAATAAAGCGCAAGAGAACCTACACTTCCTTTATCCCGTCTCCTTTACTTATTCAAACCACCTTTTCCCCCATCTCCCTCTTTTTTCACTCCTTCCCAACCCCGTCATCTCTCCTGGCCAGAGAGAGGGCGACACCCTCTAGGTGGCCCGCCCCACCCCATCAGGGTGGGGAATGAAAACTTGCAAGCAGCAGCAGTACTAGTATGTCTGTTAACAGTAGATATGAAAGTTCTCCAGGCTGCATAAGTACATCAAGCGGCCACTATGTCCCTCAACTTTTGAAGTAATATATGAATATTAACATTATCATATGCCTGCTTAATATATAAAACTTGCAATAGTATCATGATTTCTGAATCTAGCTAAAATTCGATCCGTCAATATATATATATATATATATATATATATATGGCCTCAAACGTGCTCCGTCCATTAATTTTTCGTTTTCGTTTGGTGAAGAAAATTTCAAACTTTAATGTTCAACATGCGTTCAGTGTATTAGATGTACCAGCAATTCTTAATTGGGGCTAATAGCTTAACACTCATATGTGCTGTCAGATCAATCGGTAATATTAAACGAATGCATAGTACTAGTATGTCCCAAGGAGGTTTCCGTCCCGGCTTATCCTCACACGACCAACTCCTTAAGCTCATCCAAATAGCCCCCAATCACCTCAACCATGGAAAACCTTCCCTTCTCATAACTTTCGATTTCAACCAGGCCTTCGACTCTGTTTGGCACGCAGCCCTCATCTTTAAACTTCACTTTTTTGCCCTACCTACTACCTACATTCGCCTCATCGCCTCTTATCTCTCCCACCGATCTGCTAGGATATCCATTAATCGTGAACTCTCCTCTTCATTTTCTATGTCCTATGGTGTTCCTCAAGGCTCCCCGCTATCCCCAATACTCTTCATCTTGTTCGTAGCAGATATTCCTCAACCACCCGCCCCCATTCAGTTACTTCAGTTCGCGGACGATACTGCACTTCTAGCACCCCTTCCCTCCGTCTCTAGCATGAATAACCTCGTACAGCCTTACCTTGACTCCTTTCTCTCCTGGTGTGACAAGTGGCATCTCCGTATAAACCCCTCCAAAACCCAATCAATCTTAATCCGTCGTAGCCGCCGTCGCTTTTCAGTGACCCGTGACCCTGGCCTCCTCCGACTCACCATCCGCGACACCCCACTTACCGTTCAACCCTCCCTCAAGTACCTTGGTGTAACCATAGACGAATTCCTCACTTTCCGCCCGCATTTCCGGACCCTTCAAACCAAATCTTCCCGTCGAGCCCGGTTGGTTCGCCGGCTTGCCGGGACTACCTGGGGCCTTAACTCCCACCTTCTCCTACTCACCTACACCGCCTTCATTCGTTCTGCCATCGTCTATGGTTTCACCGCCTGGCTGGCTGTTGCAGACTCTCACCCTACCCTCCTTAAACCTTTCCTATCCATGGAACGCCGCCTAGTTCGCATCGCCCTCCGCCTTCATCCACTCTTTCACACCTCTGACTTGTACAACATCTTCCCAATTCCCAAACTAGATACCTTCGTCTCCATTCTTGCTGCCCGCTATTTCCAACGTTCCCTTGACCGCAACAATCCTATACTCTCCCTTCTCCTGCACTCCCCTCTCAAAACCCCTCTCTTTATCCCCACCCCACTCCATATCTTCAAATCTCTCCACCAGACCCCTCCACTCGGACAGCGTGTGGAGACTGTCTAGGGGCAACTTTTTTCATTTACATTGCTACCAAGTCCCCTACTTTTTCACTTAGTACCTATTTTCTTTAATCTCTTTATACAATTCATACTTAATGTACTGATAATTAATCACCTATTCCTTACTTTACATATCTCCCAGATAGACTATATATACATACTTCGCTTCTGCCTCCTCCTGTATAATTTACGTATATTAACTGGGGTGTACATGTCCGATATTTTGCATTAGGCTCTGTTAAGGAAGGCTATGTCACTAAGTATGCTTGGTATTTTTCCCAAACTTTGTAACATGTATTTATGATATTCATCACCTTATGTGCTTTTTCTTTTCTCTGTCAATTTATGTTACCCACGAAGTCTGTTGTATCCATTTTTGCATCATGTCTGTATTGAAAAAAAAAAAAAAAAACCGCTCACAGAATGTCCCGCCTCCCCCCCTATGCCCGTCATATATAATAAAGAGTAATCCTACGCCCACCTCCAGTCACTCTTGCACTTCAACATCTCCTCCAACGCATTAATCCTTTTTTTTTCCCATCTCCCTTTTCCTCCAATCCCACACAACCCCGTCCAATCCCCTGGCCAGGGAGAGGGCGACACCCTCTAGGTGGCCCGCCCCACCCCCTCAGGGTGGGGAATGAAAGCGTCCGAGCGAGCGAGCGACTAGTATGTCTGTTAACAGTAGATATGAAAGTTCTCCAGGATGCATAAGTACATCAAGCGGCCGCTATGTCCCTCAACTTTTGAAGTAATATATGAATATTAACATTATCATATGCCTGCTTAATATCTAAAAATTGCAATAGTATCAGGATTTCTGAATCTAGCTAAAATTCGATCCATCAAATATATATATATGGCCTCAAACGTGCTCCGTCCATTAATTAATGTTTCGTTTTCGTTTGGTGAAGAAAATTTCAAACTTTAATGTTCAACATACGTTCAGTGTATTAGATGTACCAGCAATTCTTAATTGGGGCTAATAGCTTAACACTCATATGTGCTGTCAGATCAATCGGTAATATTAAACGAATGCATATTACTAGTATAGGATCACCAAGGCCAACGTCAGGTGCATCTATCAACTAATTGCAAAATTTACGCCCAATCTTCAGGATTATAAACTTGAAATCCAACGGTCGAGAGATGGTTATAATCTTAAAACCTGCCAACCATTTTACCATCACTTCATGAATAACATCGGAGCTCATCAACTGGGGACACATGCACGGGCCACTAATGTCACCACACAGCGTCCAACACAACGTCCTGCACCGCCCACCCGACCAGCAACAATTCTATCTGTGGTTGCTTATGGAGTCGACCGAGACTACACCGACGATGAGGTGGCTGCTCAACTCCAACTCGAGGGTCACCACATCTACCGAGTCATCCGTATTCGGAACGCTCAAGGACCCACTTCCTTGGTTCGCATTCTATCACGCGACGTCTCGACGCTCGACGCCCTGCTCCGTGACGGCGCCATGATCTACGCCCGGCGCCATCGGGTGGAACCCTCCAGAACATCGCCACCTCAGAAGATCCGCTGCGGGACGTGCCAGAGGTTCGACCACGCCCCAGGGACACCATGTGTTCATCCGGAGGTATGTGCCATCTGTTCACGTGAGGAGCATCCTACTCATGCTTGTCCCAATAAGTCGAATCCAAAATGTGTTAATTGTAATCAAAATCATCCTGCTTTCAGTTATAAATGTCGTTCCAAACCTGCTCCTGAACCTGATCATCCTGAAACCGTTGTCCCTGTTCAATCTCAAGACCTACCTACCCCTGCCTCTTCCTCCTTCCTCCTCCCTCCGAGTTCTGAGAACATCATTCGTTTTATTACGATGGTGTTACAGAACGTCCTCCCCTTCCATCGCCCACACATCCTCACTCAGATCCAGCTAGCGGCTCGATTGGTTTTGAACACTCATGTCGACGTGGCGTACTCGGGGAATAAAATGCATTTTGCATTTTTTCCCCTAAGTACTGTTCACTTTATGCGTTAGCGTATTGAAGCTTTACTATGCCAACATAAGATCTCTTAAGTCCAATCGGCCGCTGCTGGACACCTCCCTTTCATTGTATGCCCCGGATATTTTTGTTCTGAATGAGACATTTCTGACGCCGGCTCAAATGCCTCAATTTCCCCGGTTTACTTTCTATCGCGCTGATCGTCCGACTCAAGGCCGTGGTGGCGTGGCTATCGGCGTCAGACGGGATTTTACTGTTATTCAGCACTACTTTCACTTCCCTACTAATTTCTCTGAATATCTAATACTCGAAGTAATTACTCCTCAGAAAACCATTACGGTAGCTACTATCTACATACCGTCTAAACCTTTCATTCCCTCTGATTTTATTAAATACATAGATGCTACATTTTCTGAATATATTATAGTTGCAGACCTTAATGTTACTTCATATACCCCTACTCAAATCTCCGAGTTCACTTATTTATGTACGTCTCTCCGGGGCATGCGCTTCCATTTTCCTTTCCACACCCTCCCCGCCAATAATTCCACCCCTGATGTCCTCCTTCTTTCTCCCTCCCTTGCCACATCTATCACCATCCAGCAGCTCGTTTCTATAGGTAGCGATCACGCCCCAGCCCTTCTCACCTTTCCTGGTGTTCTTCCCCGTCAGACCTTACCCCCTCCTCGCCCTCCCCCTACTCGTCGTTTCAATCACACTAATTGGAATACTTATCGCACTACTCTCACTAACTTACTCAGTGATGCTGTACCGCCTACTAATATTCCCACTCTATTCGCCCTAATTTCTAAAATAGAGCGAGCTATCCTTACCGCAGATTCTCTTCATATTCCTCGTCACTCCTACCACCCCTCTAAACCTCCTATACCCCCCACAGCTCTCCGCTTATTGCAGCTAGCTCATGACTACTTTACTGCATATACTCGAACCAAGGACCCTACTACGCTCCAACAACACCGCCGAACTTTACGCCACGCGCGCTCATATATTAAAGCTATTAAACGTAAAATGTGGATGGACAAGTGTACTGAGCTAGCTGATTATCACGACCCTCGACGTTTTTGGACGACTTTTCGAAAACTAACCAAAACTACCAACCCTCTTCCTCGCTACCCTATTACACATCCCCCCACTCATCCACAAACTGACCAAGACAAGGCTAATCTTTTCGCTGACTATTATCAAACTGTGTTTTCCCCCTCCCACGCCCCTAATTTCCATCATCCTCACGAACCTACCATCATTGCTTACTCTGATCCTAACCTCCCTGAACTTCAACCTTCATTCCTCCATTTTTCTCATGTTGATTATACTCATCCATTAAATGCTCCCATTACACCCACTGATATCCGGCTTTTCCTGAAACATCGGAAAAACACCTCCCCTGGCTCCGATACCATCTCATATCGTCATATTCAAGAAGCCCCTCCTATTCTTTTTTATCTTCTTAGCATTATTTACACCTACATTCTTTATACAGGCGCGTACCCCGATCATTGGGGTAACGCCAATCTTCTCCTATTCCTAAAACCCCATAAACTCCCATCTGACATTCGGTCTTATCGCCCAATCTCCTTACTCCCTGTCCTCAGCAAGATCCTAGAAGGGATTCTGAGTAGGAGACTTTCCTCCTATCTCGACTCTCTAGGTCTTATTCCATCCTCTCAAGCCGGTTTTCGATCCCATCATTCCACTCACGATCACCTCTTTCACATATCCTCTTCTCTCAATGCCTATCTTCGCCCCCGTAAAACTGCCGCTTTAGTTTGCCTCGATGTGAATAAGGCTTTTGATTCAGTCTGGCATGCTGGGTTGCTTTTTAAGTTACGCCATCTTCCCATTCCTATCACTATCATTCGATTTATTTTCAACTATCTTCAACATCGATCAGCACAGATCCTCATCCGTGGTACCCGTTCCTATTCCTTTCGTATGACTGCGGGCGTAGCCCAAGGTTCCCCACTTTCCCCACTTTTATATATTTTATATACTTATGATATCCCACATCCCGACCCCCCTTTAAGACTCTATCAATATGCCGATGATCTGGCTATCCTTGCACTTACACCTACTACTGTTACTCTTACCCGTTATTTACAGACCTACCTCTCCGTTCTAGAATCCTGGTTCGACGCCTGGCATATTGCTGTTAATCCCACCAAGACCCAATTTATTGTATTTCGGAAAAAATCCCGCCTCACTAGACCCCGTCACCGAGTTCTTTTAACGTTGTATAATACTCCACTAACAGAAACTAATACCCTAATTTACCTTGGTATTCAATTCCAGAACAACCTTCATTGGAAACATCATTTAACACAAGTATACAAACGTGCCCTTCAACGCTTCCGAGCCCTTCGTATTCTCACTGGTAAAACGTGGGGCCTCCGTCCTTCCCAAATCCTCACAGTTTATAAATCTTTTATTCGCCCTGTCGTAACATACAGTTCCTTGACCTGGCTCACAGCTGACAGACAACAATACGTGACCTTGCTTAAACTTGACAGACATGCTATGCGTATTGCATACCATCTCCCCTTTGACACCCCTTCTGCTGACTTCCAACCTCTTTATTCTTTCCCCACCATCCTTACTCATGTCCATGATCTTCGTCTCAAATACTTACAATCTGCCCTAGCCATCAATCACTCTGCGATTAAAGAAGCCCTCAACCTTTCTCCTCTTGCCACCGCTATCCTTAATAATGACCGCTCTCCTGCTATCTCTTACCTTTTCCCCACCCCTATCACGTAACTTCCCCCCCTGTCCCACTGCCTTTTTATTCTAATTTTTCTTTTACTGGATATTACGATGCTCCTCGCGGCAGTGGTACCGGCCTCCAATATCTGTGTCTGAGTGCTTTACGACACTACCAGTGTCATCTCTATCCGTGTTCATTTTCAATCATTCTGTGTTTTTCGCGTCCTCATTGTTCCACTAGTGTACGTCCATTTCTTTCTGCTTCCACCATAGTGTTTTTCGTATCGTACGTCAAGATGAATTGAAGACATTTCTCTCTCAGTACGATGTGTTGTGCGTTTATACTTTGTGTGCCAATCGAAATCAATGAAAAATAGACTGACATGGAAGAAATCACATAATATTTCCTTGTTATATACTTGTTTATGTTTTTTTTTCTCTGCTTCAATCTGTATTTGATTATGTTTTGTTTTCAGTATGTACGAGACATACTTCTCTGTATGTGTTTCAAAATTCTACTTTTATGTACTCACTCACCGGCCAAAGAGCTACATGTTTAGCTGGTGGCCCGCCTGCCCCTTACCGGGCAGGAATGAAATAACTATTTGAATAAGAATACTAGTATAGGGGAGAGGAGACTTCACTTCTCTTGGGGAGCGGACGCATACTTCCCGTCGCAGCCACTTCAGATCTTTTGCTCGGCCGGGTGGCCTTCATCTATATTCGCTACCCAGCCGACCTCAATTCAAACATATAGGCTGGCACCTAGTTGGAGGTCAGCCTTCCCAACACCACCATGCACACCTGTCTTCTCAGCGGTGTTGATCCCGCTCTCACCGATACTGACATCTATCACGAACTCCGCTCAACTGGCGCCCCCATCTACGATGCCTGCAGGCTGTTGGATGGCACTACTGGATTACGGTCATCAACGGTTCTTCTTTATCTCACCAGAGTGGACGATGTGACCCGCCTCCTCGACACCGGCGTTACTATCTATCAACGCTTTTACCACGTGGAGCCTACTCCTCCGAACATCATCGCCCAACTCAACACAGATCCTGCTAACCTGCTCGCCGAAGTTGCTTCTCCACCCAGGACGCCGCAAGAAGAGTCACTGCCCCCTTTTCCCACTTCCACGACCACCACTACCACCACCACCACCACCATTACGACTTCAGTCTCTACCACTTCCAATACTCCCCCCGCTACTGTAGTAACCTGTCATCCTTCGTCAATAATGATATCATCCCTTCCTCTTACTTCACTTCCCGCACAATCTATCCCCCAGCAACCCCCTACGAACGTCTTGGATTCCCACGCACCACCGCCACTATCTCCATGCCCTGACGCCGCAGCAACAGCCAATTCTCTGTCATCGCCAACGCAGCTACCACCATCATCCACAGCTATGCCTAGCTGTGTACTTCGCGGCATCGACCCTCAAATCTCATCACGGGAAATACTCCGGGAACTTCAAGCAGCTGGTGTCCCCGCCCGCCGTGCGTCCAGGATCCAGAACGACTCCGGTCCTACATACATGGTTAGACTACACCTTCCAACTGCCAACGATGTACACCATCTTATTCACAACGGAGCAACTATCTACCGTCATCGGTATAAAGTGGAACCCTCTCGTTCATCGCCCCTACAACTTCGTCATTCCCTTCCAAACACGTCTCGTCGCCCCCGGCCAGTCCCTCCATCCTTCGAACCTCGTCAACCAGTCTGTCCGCCCCTTCCCCCGCCAAGTTTCTTCGCTACACCCCTTCCGACGTACGAACTCCTTCGTCTCCTCACTACCTCCCTTTGTAATCTCACCGCTACCCTCAATCTTCTAACCTTTCATCTCCACCCAAGCACACCGCTCTAACCTCCACACCTCGCACATAGCCCATCTGTCCTTGTAAATCTGTCCCTAAAGCAATCGATAACTGACACGTCCTTTCTTCTCATCTCCATTACTTACTCATACCGCATTTTCCCCATCTCCCCCTTTTTTCTCACTTCCTCTCAACCCCGTCATCTCTCCTGGCCAGAGAGAGGGCGACACCCTCTAGGTGGCCCGCCCCACCCCTTCAGGGTGGGGAATGAAAGCATTGAAACAACAACAACTAGTATAGAGCTCTGGTGGGTAGATCCTCTTGGAACGCTTCTCCACGCAAGGTCTCTTTTTGTTCGGCCGGGTGATTCCACACCTCTACTATTTCACCCCGCCGATCCCAAACACGCATAACGGCCTGACACCTAGTTGGAAGTCGGCCTCCCACCATGTATACCTGTGTCATCGAAGAAGTCAGCCTTGCTCTCTCCAACGACGACATCCAGACTGCCCTCCGCGGGACCGGCGTCCATAGCGCCTCACGGCTCTATGATGGCCCCGACCCATCTCCCGATGTACTTCTGTATTTTGCCTTTGAAGACGACCGCAATCGCCTCCAAGCAACCGGAGCGCTCCTCCATGGCTACCGATACCGAGCGACCTCTACTCCATCATATATATTAGCCCAGCTGCCAGAAGATGAACCTACTACGCCTGTTACAACTGCTTCGCCCGTCGTAACCTCACCCCCTCCTCCATCGCCACCGTTGTTCCCTAGTCATACCAACCCTGTTACCACCACAACTACTAACACCACCGTCACCACCACCACTGCATCCACCTCCCCAACCCACCCTACCACCACTACAACCCTATCCCATCCTTTACCCCTTATGATGTCTACCCTCCCTAACCCTCCCACCACTGATCAACCAAGACCTCAGTGTATAACCTCCCAGCCACTTGCCGAGCGAACAAACACTGGGACTTCAACAAACATGGCCAATTCACCATCACCACCACCGTCGCCCAACCGTACTCATAACTACAGCTGTGTTGCTTGCGGGGTGGACCCAAGTATTCCTACTGACATCATCGCTACTCACCTCCGTCAGCAAGGACTGCCCGTACAACGAGCACTTCGGATACACAACGCTGATGGTCCAACGTTTTTAGTTCGCCTCCACCTGCCGACGCCCGAAGACGTGAACCAACTCATCACTCATGGGATCAAGCTATATGACCGTCACCATCGTGTGGAACCCTCCCGTTCGCCTCCCCAACCTTCGACCCGATTTACCTTTCCTCGTCGCCGACCCCGGCCGGACCCTCCTCCTGTTTACCCATCTCCACCAGTTTGTCCTCCCCTTCCTCCGACTGGTTTCATCCCCCCAACCATCCCAACGTTTGAACTCCTTCGACTTCTCCTCACTTCACTTAATCACATGACAGCCAGCCTTCATCTCTTTACCTTGCACCTTTACCCCAGCACTTCCTTCTACACTTCATCTCTCCCCCTTGCACACCCCCTTATCCCTCACTCCCTTTCGTAAATCATATATGTTTTATGTATCATGTACTTATGACTTAAATAAAGCAATTGTGTAATACCCAGGCATAGGCACAATTCCTCTCCCATCTCCTAACTCTCCACATCCTTTACCCACCTCCTTCTTCCATCACATCTCCCCAACCCGCCCGCATCTCTTGGCCAGAGAGAGGGCGACACCCTCTAGGTGGCCCGCCCCACCCCTTCAGGGTGGGGAATGAAAGCATTGAAGTAGTAGTAGTACTAGTATATAGCTCTGGTCACGACACACCTGCTCTGGTTGGAGAGGGGAGAACACATAACACACGCCCGAAATTTTTCGGCTGGGTGGCCATCATCTTTAATAGCCCACTCAGTCGGCCCAATATAAACACAAACAGGCAGACGCCTAGTTGGCAGTCGCCTATCCTCATCATGACCTACTGCCTCATCCCTGGCGTGGAACTCCACATTCCCGAAGATCACATATTTGAAGACCTCCAAGCAGACGACGTTCCAGTTCTCAACGCCTTCAGACTACAGGACGGTCAGACCGCAGCACCATCTACTCACGTTTTAGTCCAACTAGAAGGAGAAGCAGCCCAACGCCGCCTGTTCACCACCGGAGCAAACATCCATAATAAAACCTACGCAGTGGTGCCAACCCCCCCATGCATCCTGAACCAAATAAAAGCCGACCCTTATCACATCCCCATCATCCAGGTGCCCCCATCGCCCCTACCAACCTTACCCACAACAACAACAACAACAACTACCCTCACAACCATAACTCCGTCAACTTGAACCCCCTCCCCAGACATATTCACCACCGTCACAACTTCCCACCCATCCCCAGTAATGTCATCATCCCAGCAGACCCCAGCCACCCCACCACTGCAATTTCCGCCGGACGCCGCAGTCTCACCACCAGCAAACCAACAACAGACGCCCCCACCAGCCGTCTTCAGCTGTGTACTACGTGGGATATCTCCAGAAGTTACCGAGCAAAACATAATCCAAGAACTACGGAAAACTGGAGTCAATGTACTTAGAGCCATCAGAATTTACAACAGCCATGGACCTACTTTCATGATGCGCCTCCAGATGCCCAGTAAAGAAGACGCCCAGCACCTCATCAGTACCGGCGCACAAGTCTATGGTCGCCGCCATCGAGTAGAACCCTCCCACTCCCCACCCCTACCCCCACGAAACCGCCAACCATCGATCAATTCACACCGCCGCCCCCAGCCAACCCTCCCCTGTGTTCCCCCATATCTACAACAAACTCCGTTCCCTCTCCCAACTGGACCCATCCCTCTACCTCTCCAAACATACGACCTTCTTCGCCTCCTCATTCTATCTCTCCATAACATCACCACCACCCTCCAGTTCCTAACCTCCCATAGCTACCCCGGACCCTACGTCCGACCGACTTAGGCACATCATACTCATCTTTAAGAATTGTATCACCTCATCCATCAGTCTGCATTGTAAAACTCACCAAAATATCAATAAAGTCTTATATACCAGCACTTAGACAAGACGCAAATCCTCTCCCATCTCCTAACTCTCCACATCCTTTACCCACCTCCTTCTTCCATCACATCTCCCCAACCCGCCCGCATCTCTTGGCCAGAGAGAGGGCGACACCCTCTAGGTGGTCCGCCCCACCCCTTCAGGGTGGGGAATGAAAGCATTGAAGCAAGCAAGCAAGTACTAGTATGGGCTCTGGTTGGAGAGGGGAGAACACATGACGCTCAAACATCGCTTCTCCACACAAGGTCTCTTTTTGTTCGGCCGGGTGTTTCCACACCTCTACTATTTCACCCCGCCGATCCCAAACACGCATAACGGCCTGACACCTCGTTGGAAGTCGGCCTCCCACCATGTTTACCTGTATCATCGAAGAAGTGAGCCTTGCTCTCTCCAACAACGACGTCCAGACCGCCCTCCGCGGGACCGGCGTCCATAGCGCCTCACGGCTCTATGATGGCCCCGACCCGTCTCCCGATGTACTTCTGTATTTCGCCTTTGAGGACGACCGCAATCGCCTTCAAGCAAGCGGAGCGCTCATCCATGGCTGCCGACACCGAGTGACCTCTACTCCATCATATATATTAGCCCAGCTGCCAGAAGATGAACCTGCTACGCCTGTTACAACTGCTTCGCCCGTCGTCAACTCACCCCCTCCTCCATCGCCACCGTTGTTCCCTAGTCATTCCAACCCTGTTACCACCACAACTACTACCACCACCGTCACCACCACCTCTGCATCCACCTCCCCAACCCACCCTACCACCACTACAACTCTATCTCATCCTTTACCCCTTATGATGTCTACACTCCCCAACCCTCCCACCACTGATCAACAAAGACCTCAGTGTATAACCTCCCAGCCACCTGCCGAGCGAACAAACATCGGGACTTCAACAAACATGGCCAATCCACCATCACCACCACCGTCGCCCAACCGTACTCATAACTACAGCTGTGTTGCTTGCGGGGTGGACCCAAGCATTCCTACTGACGACATCGCTACTCACCTCCGTCAGCAAGGACTGCCCGTACAACGAGCGTTTCGGATACACAACGCTGATGGTCCAACGTTTTTAGTTCGCCTCCACCTGCCGACGCCCGAAGACGTGAACCGAATCATCACTCATAGGATCAAGCTATATGGCCGTCACCATCGTGTGGAACCCTCCCGTTCGCCTCCCCAACCTTCGACTCGATTTACCTTTCCTCCTCGCCGACCCCGGCCGGACCCTCCTCCTGTTTACCCATCTCCACCAGTTTGTCCTCCCCTTCCTCCGACTGGTTTCATCCCCCCAACCATCCCAACGTTTGAACTCCTTCGACTTCTCCTCACTTCACTTAATCACATGACAGCCACCCTTCATCTCCTTACCTTGCACCTTTACCCCGGCACTTCCTTCTACGCTTCATCTCTCCCCCTTGCACATCCCCTTATCCCTCACACCCTTTCATAAATCATATATGTTTTATGTATCATGTACTTATGACCTAAATAAAGCAATTGTGTAATACCCAGGCATAGGCACAATTCCTCTCCCATCTCCTAACTCTCCACATCCTTTACCCACCTCCTTCTTCCATCACATCTCCCTAACCCGCCCGCATCTCTTGGCCAGAGAGAGGGCGACACCCTCTAGGTGGCCCGCCCCACCCCTTCAGGGTGGGGAATGAAAGCATTGAAGCAGCAGCAGTACTAGTATGTCTGTTAACAGTAGATATGAAAGTTCTCCAGGCTGCATAAGTACATCAAGCGGCCACTATGTCCCTCAACTTTTGAAGTAATATATGAATATTAACATTATCATATGCCTGCTTAATATATAAAACTTGCAATAGTATCATGATTTCTGAATCTAGCTAAAATTCGATCCGTCAATATATATATATGGGGCCGATGACCTTCGATGTTAGGCCCCTTTAAACAACAAGCATCATCATCATCATATATATATATATATATATATGGCCTCAAACGTGCTCCGTCCATTAATTTTTCGTTTTCGTTTGGTGAAGAAAATTTCAAACTTTAATGTTCAACATACGTTCAGTGTATTAGATGTACCAGCAATTCTTAATTGGGGCTAATAGCTTAACACTCATATGTGCTGTCAGATCAATCGGTAATATTAAACGAATGCATATTACTAGTATGGAAAAAGCTCTGTCGACAACACAGGAGGGCAAGAGGCGAGGAGATACACTACACAGCACGCATCGCTTCTTCGTCTCATCCTTTATTTTTGATCGGCCGAGGGGACGCTACATCTATACTTCGTCCTTCGCCGAGCCAATTAGCATATTGGCTGTCCCCAAGTTGGGTTGACGGCCATCCCCAGCCATGTATACTCTCCTAGTCAGTGATGTTGACCCAGCTCTATCGGTTGAAGACATTGCTAATGAACTTCGCCCGCTCGGTGTCTTCAGTGTCACTCGTCTTTATTACGGCTCTGTTCCTGCACCGGAGATACTTCTTCACTTCCACTCTGCCAGTACATGCAACTCTGTCCAAACTATCGGCGTGGTTATCCAGCGCAGACGTCATCGAGTATCGCCTACCCCAGCAAACATCAGCGCTCAAACACCTGCTCCGCCTGCCACTCGCTTGCCTCCTCCATATAATCCACCCCCACTTCCATCGCCTTCTGGTTGCCTCACTACCATTTCTCCCAACATTTCGCCTACCGTACCGGTCCCTACCACGACAACTCCCACTATCACTGTTACTTCTACGCAACTTTATCCCATCATTTCTATTACTACTACTACCTCGTCCCATCCATCTCCTCTCCTGACCTCTCTTCCTCTCCCTCCCAACTCTGAGCAGACAAGTCACCAGGAAACGTCTCAAACACCATCTACCGAGGGAACTTCTACCGATCCTTCTGAAAATGCGGCACATCCATCTTCGCCATTACCGCCATCTGATCGTACCTCAACTTACAGCTGTGTTCTGCGCGGTATGGACCCTAACGTACCGCCTGCTGCCATCACACGTGCACTTCGCCAGGCAGGAGTACCTGTCAAGCAAGCATCCCGTATTTATAACTCCGACGGTCCCACATTTCTAGTGAGACTCCAGCTGCCGACGCACGCCGACGTTCAGCGCCTCATCGATCAAGGAATCCACATCTTTGGCCGCAATTTTCGGGTTGAACCCTCCCATTCTTCTCCACTCCCATCGCACCGTATGCCCACGCCACGCGGCCGTCCCCGGCCCGTTCCATCACCCCAATCTCCTCGTCCTCATCTCACCACTCCACCACCTCTCAACTACTTTACGCCTCCCTTACCCAACCCGGACCTTTTCAACCTTATCCTCACTTCCCTTCTTAACTTCTCCTCTTTTTACAATCTTCTAGCCCTCCATCTTTTCCGTCACAGCGTCATGTAAAGCTCTGTATCTAATATATTGTATCTTTGTCAATAAAGCACAGCAAATGCAAATCTGCCAATAAAGCGCTAGAGAACCTACACTTCCTTTATCCCATCTCCTTTACTTATTCAAACCACCTTTTCCCCATCTCCCTCTTTTTTCACTCCTTCTCAACCCCGTCATCTCTCCTGGCCAGAGAGAGGGCGACACCCTCTAGGTGGCCCGCCCCACCCCTTCAGGGTGGGGAATGAAAACATTGAAGCAAGCAAGTACTAGTATGTCTGTTAACAGTAGATATGAAAGTTCTCCAGGATGCATAAGTACATCAAGCGGCCGCTATGTCCCTCAACTTTTGAAGTAATATATGAATATTAACATTATCATATGCCTGCTTAATATCTAAAAATTGCAATAGTATCATGATTTCTGAATCTAGCTAAAATTCGATCCGTCAAATATATACATATATATATGGCCTCAAACGTGCTCCGTCCATTAATTAATTTTTCGTTTTCGTTTGGTGAAGAAAATTTCAAACTTTAATGTTCAACATACGTTCAGTGTATTAGATGTACCAGCAATTCTTAATTGGGGCTAATAGCTTAACACTCATATGTGATGTGGATTGCCATAGTTGAATATATATACGACTTTTCACGATTTTACGCTAAGCTTTTAACATTCAAAGACCGAACATTACTACCTACTGACCATGGATACGTACTGCAAGGCCCAAGTACAACTTGCAGAACCGTAGGTCGGGAATGTCTTTGAGGTTGAGCCAGAGGTACTCCTGAAGCCTGTGGTAGTGTGATGGGGAGGGCCCACGTAAAATAAACGGTGGTTGGTTCGCGTGGATGTTGTGGAAGGAGTACCTTTGGTTGTAGGGCTGTTTTGTCTTATGTTATGTATTTTAAAAAAACAAGGCATCACTGGGATATGTGTTTAATTGATTGTACAGTTGAATGTGTGCCGTAAAACTACCTTTGTCTACAATATTTATCCATTTATACAGGTGAAAAGTTATTTGTTGCCTAAAGGCAACAGTATGCAGTAGAGGGTTAATAAAAGCAAATTGATATTTTGGCAATAAGTTATAATATTCCATGCAGCATAGTAGGCGACTTAGCATTATTCGCAGAAAAACCTTACTAATGCAGGAGCCCAAGGTTATTCCTCTATACTGAGGATAATCATTAATTACAGTTTTGTGTTTGTCTATTGGTACTAAGATAGATAAATTTATTCCAATTCCGGGGGATTTTGGCTGACGTTAAAACCAAACTGAAGTAATTGATAAACATTTTTGAGCTTTATACGGAAGATAATGTATCATTTCGTAAGTTACAGAACAGGGTCCCGGGAAAGTAGAGTTCTTTCCGTCCGTTCACGGCAGTAAGAAATTCCTGCAGGACCATAGGTTGCATAAGTACATCAAGCGGCCACTATGGCCAGACGAAGGTATTACAAAATTGGGTATAGCATAGTCTGGAGTGAGGTCATTATAAAAGGTCTGTAGACTTTCAGGATGGACTGTGACAGTAATATGCATTCGTTTAATATTACCGATTGATCTGACACCAGACCAAGTGACCTGCGGACTAGTATGTCTGTTAACAGTAGATATGAAAGTTCTCCAGGATTCCCTTCGTTTTTGATTAAAAGTTAGTTTCATCTGTGCACTGTATTTCTAATAATAATGTAGTTATGATGTGTGAAGTTGTTTCGAAGCTGCCGAAAAAGTCTTTTTCGGCTTTTAACCATCGCTTCACATAGTTTACCCCATCATCGGATTACAATTTTTCCGGATTGTGTTTACATTTTTGGTTGAGTGGGATGGTAGATATCAAGATATTCGGTAATTATTTTAAGGAGCGAGGAATATTGAGTTATATGGGAAGAATTAAGTTTGATCTTGGAGTCTGGATAGTTCTGGAACAATTCAAGATCGAATCCATTTAGTGACCTTTCATACCTGTATTGATAGTTTGTAGCGGGATCAAATGTTGTATAACCTATAATCCCACCAACGGAGATAAACATGGGAAAATGGTCACTAAGATGGGTATCTTTAAGAGTTTGCCAAAACTACGGTGACCCAAGGCGAGGATACAAATTGAAAGGTCTTTTAGCTTGCCCCTGTGCGGTAAGTCGTTTAGGTGAACCATCATTTAATATCAGTAGGTGTTGGGATTGGGTCGCGTTGAGAATTTTCCGACCCTTAGCTGAAATATCCTGGGACCCCATGCGGTATGGTGGGCATTGATATCTCCGACAATTATATAAGTGGGCTAATCATTAAAATGATTTTAAAATGTTACCATTGTATAGCTGTACCTTGAATACGAGGAGGACAACATATATAAACTATTACAAATTCCTTGATTTTAACCGCTACTGTGAAAGTGTCATTGATATGAATGTAACATCCAGCCTTTGATATTTTAGGCTACTGGCAATAAGCATAAGCACGCCGCCGCCATATCTATCACGATCCATTCGTTCTGCGTTATAACCCGCAATTCGTAAAGAATACCCAGGCTTCAACCAGGATTCTTGAAGTAATATTATCTGTGGATGATTATTAATTTATAAGTTTAGCTAGCTCGTGTCTCTTACCTAGTACAATTTTACAATTCCACTAGAGTACCGAAATTGCCATATTCTACCAAAATCCGCAGTGTTTCAAACAGTACTGAGAAGTGAAATACCGGTACTTCTTGTAATGCAGGATCTAATGTATAAATTATATATAATTCCATCATGGCTTTTGTTATAGACATTACCGGCAAAGTGTTTCAAAGAAAATTCCCAAAATTTCGCAGACGTCATCTTCCGTACACCTAACATTTTGAGCTTTCTCTCAGACTCAAGTATTTGTTCCACAGAAATATTTTAAGTGCAACTACTCAATCTTCTTTAGGCACAAATCTTCCTTCTAACCTGTCAGTCTGCAATTTGGTAGTAAGCACATACGAGCATTTGTAATTACTGAAAATATATTTACACAGTTCTATCACTGCGGTAAGTGCGTTTGTCAAGGCAGTGTATGTTTCACTTGTCAATCTCCCTTCTGTTTTTGACATGTGCCATATTTCTATGTATGTTTTTAAACATGTAAGTAATTATGATTTCAAGTGATCAGGCACAGTAATTGGACTAGCACCTTAATTTCTGGTAGATTTACCATTCATGGGATGCTGTACATTACAGACTTACCACGATTTTTCAATTAATTTTAGAAACTGGATTGTACCATCAGAAAAATCCACAACTTGACCTTTAAACAATTCCAAACCAACAACATTCTCAGGATCAATGATTTTTTTCTGCTAATGATATATACTGTCTCTATTGGTGTTGGATACAGAGCCGTCCAGAGCCATTTTTAACAACAATCGCTTCCCTGAAAGAAACGACATTTTAAGGTTTGAAAATTTGGCGTCAGTAGTTATAAATTTACAGATTGACATCGTAACAATATCAACATTAACCGCTTCACATAAAACAGCACCTGCCTTATCAACGTTTGGTATAATAAGAGAATGTCGCAACTCATACAGTAACTCTGGAAAGTATCTTATTGCATTAGTTACAGAGATCTCTAACTGTTCCAGGAATTTTTTTAGTTTTCTCTGCATTAAAGTCACTGACTAACTCAAATGTAAATTTTTAAAAGATTCATCGAAAGAGTAAGTTTATCAGTGAGACCAATATTATCATAAGAATAACTAGTAAGATGACTTACCAAAGTTTCAAACTTCGCCTATTTATCACATTTCAGATCTTCACAACAATTACATTCCAATATAAATCTAAAATGCTCTGTAGGCCAGCACATATTTTTGTGAAAAACTTGAACTTCAAATGAATTTGAAAACTTAAAACTCAGTGAAACGGATGGAACGTTAGTAAATAACTCGACATCCTCCTTCAAAGAAAGAAAGAAAGAAAGAAAGAAAGAAAGAAAGAAAGAAAGAAAGTTACGGTACCTTCCTTCACTATTACAGTGGATTGTTTGACGCATTTCTTCTGAAATTCACATATAAATTAGGTAAAATCGGTAATTTTGACACTTTCACACCACTTACTGTAAAAAGCTCTAAATACTGAAAAACATCTCGAATACATCAAAAATAACCAGAAAAACCAATAAAAGAACAAATGAAAAGACACTGGAATACAACTTAACACACAAAAATATTCGGTGGATAAGTAAATCGCGAATTCCAGTATCAAGATAACCTCAAACAATTACACCCGGGCCCGGCATAAAGCAAACTGAATGAAATCATCTACACGCCGGTTACACCTGGCCCAATATGGTGGCCATTTGATCACGTATCGATGTATGTATTCGGGTCTGATAATATTGTAGTTGCTTCAGGCCAGCTGATACTCAGTTAACACTGGAGAAGATGAAATGTATGGAAATTATTACAATATTTCAAGAATGACTACTGCGCCACCTGGAAATAATTACGTTTGTAATTACAAATTTTAATTAATGGTACGCTAATTACATGGAAGTTATTTTCCTGTCAATGTTTATAATCCTCCTTCGTAAATTACTTGTGCGTAATTGAGAATAAAGTAATAGTGTCGACGTTATAATTTAGTACGTCATTTGAACAACTGGCTTTCGCTGTAACCGTACCAAAAGATATTTCAATACGCCAAGCACGTCCCAATAATCGCATTCGGACTTTCACCGTCACCAAGGAACATTGACTCCGCCTTTGATGCCCGTCCGGGGCATCGCCTACTCTGATAGCATCAGCCGTGTAGGTGCAGGCAGGGGAAACGTTGGATATGTTCTACCGCCCGCACACAAATGACATCTGTATTATTTTATGTCAACATAATTTGAAAACTGGTGATCATAACTTGCAGGGCTACAGTCTCCAGTTGGCTTTAGACAAGAAAACATTCAATGTAATACTCATCATCATCATCATCAACATCATCATCATTCATCAGAAGGGGAAGTAGAAGAAGAAGAAAATACCGAGCAGGTGGCTGTGCGGTTTTGGTCACGAAACTTGCAATTTGACTTCGGGAGTTAGTGGGTTCGAACCCCAATGTCGGCCATCCCTTAGGATGGTTTTCTATGGATTCCCATTTTTAAACCAGACAAATTCTGGGGTTGTTCTTTAATTAAAGTCACGATCGCTTCCTTCACATTCCTAGCCCTTTCCTACCCCATCGTCGCCGTAAGACCTACCTGTATCGGTGTGACGTAAAGAAGCATATTGTTAAAATAGAAAAAGAATTCTTACCATGGGAAGTGCGTGGTATTATTGCAATGTTGCACAACTCCCAATAATTTTACACTTCATTTATTGGATATTCTTGTGTGTTAGTTTATTAAACCTAACATTTATTTAAAACAAATTAAAATCAACCGTGTTTGGTCGATCACAGTACTAATGCTTTGTAAGGGACCAATAATCGCTGCCGGCTTCCAATCAAACTCAGGGGGTTTGCTTTCCTACGGCACTCCCTAGCGGACAGCGCGGCGCAATGTACCTCCTAAGCCTGTATAGCATCAGGTAGCATGCTCGCCAGTATCGGTCTCAGGGAATTGCACGAGACTAGCAAGTCCCCTATCGAGAAACAGTTCCAAATGTCCCCGTTAGATTGCGCCACTCTGCGGAGATTACTTCATTCCTACTTTCTCTGCTATCGCAAAGGTAATTTCATTTTCGTTTTTTAAATTTACAAATTTTGCTTGACGTTGCACCGACGCAATAGGTCTTAAGTCGACGGCGGGGTAGGAAAGGAATAGGACTGGGGAGGAAGCGACCGTGGCTTTAATTAAGGCACAGCCACAGCATTTGCCTGTATGAAAATCGGAAATCGCGGAAAACCATTTTCAGTGCTTCCGACAGTGGTGGTCGAACCCACTATCTCCCGAATGCATGCTCATATCTACGCGGCCCTAACTGCACGGCCAACTCAGTCGGATATTTCTTATCCACGCCATATCAGATCACCCACAATATTATTTAAATCTTGCTTCAATGAAAAACAGTAGGGTAAATTTTCAATTCAATTGAGGCAAGAGTACTGGGCCAAGCTGAGTGGCTCAAAGGAATGAGGCGCTGGTCTCCCGGTGGTATTTGAAGGTTTTCAAATATGTCAGCATCTTGCTCGTAGATTTACTGGCATGTAAAAGACAAGGCCCTACACCGCTGGTTGCGCAGTAGCGTGTAACTGGGGAAGAGCTGTCCATGCGTGTACCGCCATCTTGCGGGCACTGCACAGCTCGCCGAGGAGACCGTAGTATGGAATTCATGCATTCACTATCATTACGCACGAATGAAAACACCTGTCGACAGATTATTTTTATTCCTGCGATACAGGATAATACGGTAAGAAAATATGTTCATTAGATACATCCAAAATAAAATGTTAGAAAGGTGCCGCATTAGAAAGCAGAAGCAGAAGATTCGTACAGAAATTCCCGTAAGTTCGCAAACCAAAACTACTGTACTAATTTTAAATGAAATACGTCGCAGAAGTTATACGGAGAAATAATCCTGTGGTCTGAAAAGTACAAGTAGACCGTGAATTAAGTCTGTGTGTTCTTTCACATTATTTTCCGGTAAACGTCTAATAGGCCTACTGTTACATTCCAAGCATCAGGGAAACAGACATTCCCAGGTCCAAATGGCACCGCCTACGCTGAATATACACGCAATAAATACACAAGAATCAAGATGGTAATAACACGAAAATGATACTTATGCAAACAAACTGAACACATCTGCATTGTTAGTGAACAAATGTGCACAAATCGTTTGGATAGCTAGCCTATAAGTAATAGACGTAATAAAACAACATTTAGAAAACTGGATAAGAAGACACTAGAAATGATAGTAAATAAATACCTAGGTAGTTAAACAAATCTCTTAAATTTAGAGAACACTCTCCAAAAACAGAAAAACATTGTATACCAGTACATTAAATTAATAATCTTCAAAAAATAATATGTATGGTAGCTCACATTAGGCCTACTATAATGATCATGTTTGTGTTTATATATTCGGAATAGACACATGTAATAAAATCCTAGACTCTGCACTTAAGCTTTCATGAAAATACCAAGATATTTTCCAATCACAGCAGTTTACAACTTCAGTATGATTTTTACAACCTCAATATGATTTACAGATCATAAGAAAAAAATTACCTGTGACTTAGCAGACTGAAGAACATCAATAATCCATCAATTCTTTCAATATTTACAGTATTTACAAACAGTTGTATCAAAAGCAAGGATCTGTAACATTGGCAAAAAGAAAACCTGTGAAATAGAATGTTTTCTATGAAATTTACATAGCAGATCTTTCCTTTCTGATGAGTAGGTAATCACGGCAGGTATTATTCAGTACTATGAACAGATTGTTGTAAAGGAACATGACTGCAGAAATCTGTAAAAAAAAAAAGAGCTATACCCAGTGTTCACTACAAGTAATTTTACTAATTCCCATCTGAATGAAATTTTTCCTTTTTATTATTTCCAGGGTATGAACTAATATATCAGGGTGAGTATACCTTCAATTATGATTTCTATATGGTTTGGAAAATAGATATCTAAATTCTACTGAGATATTCTTCTAATATAAGGAGTAGCTACTATCGATAAAAGTTAGCAGGGAAAAGGATTCTTACCTACTGGTTCATGAAGTGAATGGATTTAGTTAAATGCTGCCTGACAATCTTCTTGTGTAGAGTCACACTGTATGTTTTAGCAGCATGGTGGAATCTCACTTTCATGTACATTTCCACAGTTAAAGTTATAATCCTCAACACATGATTATCCAGGAATTCATTTTCCAGGAGGTGATCTTGCAACTGGGGAAATAAGGAAGATACATTCAGCTGCTGCAATACCATCTTCTTTATAATGAGGGCAACAGGACCTTTGGAAGGTCTTCCCCCTGCTTCTTTCCACACTTGTCGAATTGCTACCTCACAATGACGACATATCTTAATGACATCTGGCGATGGTATTACAAGACCCCTATTATTTTTCCTAAGTAAAAAGGCCAGATGTATCACAGTTTCATCACCATAAAGTGCCTCCTTGCACTTATCGCAATAAACCCTGTCACTGATTTGCCTCACTATAAAACCAGCAATGTACACAATGACATTTTCTGAATATTCAGACACAGCTGAGGAGGAAAAGAAAATGGGGCTATATCCATCAAATGGTGGTAGAGGGTCTAATTGATCAAATCTTCTTCGATGGTCATAACTCTGGTGATACTGGTCTTCACTGCTGCTCATAACATTAGCCTTCTTCATTCCATCCCATACCAACAACTTTGTTTTTAGATTTTTTTCAACACAGTTGCCAGTAATTTTGCTGCTTACATCATTGGCAATAAGCAGGCACTTATATGCTGCTTTGAATTGCTGAGCAGAAGGGTTGTTGTTATAACCAAGCCTACTCCTGACCATGCAGAAAAAAATTTCAATATGATCCTGGCTGAATTTATATGTTGCTAAATACCTCAGCTTACAGGATTCCACTAATGCAACATAAATGTTCTTTATTCCCCTACACAGCGAAAGAAACCCAATGATGGCAGTCTTCCTTGGCAACTGATACAAGGGTCTTCCTTCTTTATCCTTCAGACCCAGTAAATACACCTCAGCACATTCAAGGAAAGCAAAAGTTAACTCCTTATTTTTAGAATTTAAAACACTCTTCTGACCCTTAGCAAGTGGATTTTTTGAGTTCATGATGTCGTATAACCTGTCAAAGAAGAGACAGAACTTCGCAGTTGCCTCTGCACCCTGAAATTCTTTTAATTTCAAGTCATTACATAAAAAAAGCAATGCATTTCCAACAGAAGCACTTAACACTTGTACTGCCAAACGAACCTTCATTTTTTGACTCTTGAAAAATATGTGGTGCTTAGTTACTTTGTTGGCAAGGGTAAGGGATTCTTTACTTTGTAGCTCTTCCAGCAACTCCACATATCTCCACTCAATTACATTATCATCTTGATCCCTTAAAACTTTCATATCACCAAACAGGTTTCTCATCAACTTGACCATATGGCAAACATCAAACATCATCTGTACAACACTTCCACCTACTTGGAAAGATGTATCTACCCTGTCAGCTTGGAAATTACAGCCTAGCTTGCTCCCCATTATTATGTTACTGCTCAGTCCATCACACACCACTGAAACAACAGTTACTTTACAGTCCTGAAGGCGACTTATGCACTCTGAAATTATGTTCATCCTAACATCAGCATTTAATCCATTGATCAAAAAATATCCTACAGGTATCTTCCATGATGCATTTATTGCAACAACCATCAGCACTAGTACCTCTTTAGCTTCTTCCATTTCACACAGATCCCTTCCCCCATATCGACATATCCTGTGAAGCCTCTACCATCCCACTCAATACATCTCTTGATCGACATCTCGTCAAATGTTAGACTGACAAAGATTGGATCCTGGGAAAGTGATACTTGCTCTTCTAAAGCAATAAAAGCTTCTGGAGTGAAACCTGGATCTCCAGATAATGAATTTCTCCATTTCCTTAATGTATTTCTATGAGGCAAACTCATATTGAAACTCTGCCTCACATATTCATAAGCAAAGGGAGAATAAAAGTGAAGGGTCAGAGCAAATTTCTTAAGTGTGTCTGAATATTCACTAGTGCGTGCCCCAGCAGATCTCTTAATTATCTCAAACATTACATCAGAAAAGTTAGTATTTATAATTTCAAGAGTATGTTCATTAATTAAGTTCTGATCTTTTAATCCCTTGGTTAAGTTTTTAAGGTCACTGATTTGTATTTTGTGCCTGTCACACTGTTGTTTACTCCTAGCTTTCTCTTTCTTCAATGCTGCAATTTGTTTATTTTTTATTTCAAGCCTTTCACTTAAAATTTTTATTTGTTTTGTGGGGCTTTCCGCACTACAATAATTATGCTCAGATGAAATGCACTGTGTAACAGTACTGACTGAACTGCTACATGGACTGGGATCTATGGTGTTATTTTGTTGAGTCCCTCCAAAATCTAATTGCCTTTTTAAAATCCTACGGGGAACTTTTTCAGTCTGAAAAAAATAAAAATACATAGGCCTGTTGAGTCTACCATATGCAAAACCTTATCATTGTTGTTTTTAAATATGAAGTAATACAATATCTAATCCAAATTAATTGACCTACAAGTACCTTCCTTAGATGATCTGGAAAATCAAACAGTGTTGGCACTGCATCATCTTTCAAAATTTTGTTCCCTTGAGATTTCCAAAAACTTGCTTCTGAGAGGTGAATTGAACATAATCTATGGGAATAAGTTGGAACAAACTTGTCTCTTTTAACAGCAACAAGCCACTTTGACAGAAGTTCAGGCTTATTTAATGGAAACCTGTAAGCAGTATGTCTAAAAATAATAGCCATATATTCAAAACCAAAGAAATGTATAATACATTTCTATCCCTAATTTCTTTCTCAACGATTCCTGGTACAAAGGCAGAACATTACCCTATTGATTTATCACAAAATATTCTTCTGCTCAATAAATAGAACCTCATGTGATATATTTCAGAACAGAGTGGTGGAGTCAGCAATCATTCACATTTCACTACATTATTTTACATTTTGAAAATCTTCTTCCTGAAAAAGCTCATTTACACTAGTGCCACTCTACCTCATAATTCTAAATGTATCTAACATTGAAAAGAATACCTAGCTTAGTTTGAGTTTCTCTGAGTTTAATGTATTTTTAGCAGTTGTTTAAGTTTAAGAGAGGAAAAATATATCATTTAGGATGCAAAATTCCCTCTCATAATATTATCATCTTAAATACCAATATTAGGCCTACTGATTTTATAAACTCGAACTGAAAGGAGATTTTCCGAAGACAAATTAAAATTGAAAATGTGTTCTAACTTGTCTATTACAGGAGCATTATGATTCACATAAGGAAGAAGATAAAGGAGCTTGAATATTAAGCATATATGAATACAACAGTTAAACAGGTAATTTGATTAATGTGTTCTAGTGCAAAGTAGGAGTCAGCCCAGTCAAACTTCTCTGGAACAGCATATTTAACAATTCTTTTATTATAAAAATGATGTGAAAACATGGATATGCGCGTAGAGGCGCGCGGCTGTGAGCTTGCATCCGGGAGATAGTAGGTTCGAATCCCACTATCGGCAGCCCTGAAGATGGTTTTCCGTGATTTCCCATTTTCACACCAGGCAAATGCTGGGGCTGTACCTTAATTAAGGCCACGGCCGCTTCCTTCCAACTCCTAGGCCTTTCCTATCCCATCGTCGCCATAAGACCTATCTGTGTCGGTGCGACGTAAAGCCCCTAGCAAAAAAAATTTAAAAAAACATGGATAATGGTATCAATAAATCATTTATCTCATAATTGTTAATAATTTGAAACCATATTTTGACCTAAAATAGATGGGTTTGCCAAGCTTTTTATCTATCATATTTTCCGGATTCTAGGCCGTGTTACCGAAATTTTAATACAGATAGCCCTACATAGTCTGTAAGAACAAAATGTGAGCTTTTTCAGAATAGCTGTTTAATTCTTAAGAACTGTCCCTAATGAAATGAAAAACGCCAAGAAGAAGAAGCCTAAACATTGAGAATGCCACGTCCATACATCCCTGATCCACCACTCTATAGCCCATTCTCGATTATGGTAATTTTATAACATCTCAATTTGTACTCACTTGTGAAAAGAAATACCAGATCCTTTACGAAGCCGATTTGTACAATTGAAAGCTACACAAGAGGTCACCATCGTGAATACTTCTCCACTCCACACTTACGGCTTAACTTAGGCCTACTCTTTAATATCACCGATCAATGTAAGCTCGCAGTTATCACTAAAAATAGTTGCCAATACTATATATTAATCACTTTATACATAACACAACCACAGATCCACTAACCGATAGGAAACACCATGAAAAACACACAACGAAATGTAAACAAAACCACGTGTTAACCATGCATTCAAAACTGAAGTGCCCGCAAGATGGCGATGCGCGAAGATGTTCAATTTTACGCATAACACCAGCGCACTCTGTGAGTCTAGATAATAATATTAATGTCTTTGGTAAAAGACCTCATGTTGGACCAAATTCTGCAACTTCGGCTGCTCTGAAAACCGTAACAAGGTAGTTAGCCGGAGGTAAAGCCAATAAAATTATTATTAAGACTAACTGTAGTTGTAGAGTATAATTCGACTCTTATTTCCTGTGTTGTAAATGCCAGCTATAATTCAGTTTTAGTAGGAATATTGTTAATTACTTAACGATAATAGGGTTTCTTGTTATTTTTGTAAGTTTCTTCTATAAAAATATGGCGCTGAAACTTTGGTGCAACAGCCATCTTCATATATAACCAGCCGCCACTGATAGTTACCAGTAAGCATTATGTGAATACTGAGCTACACTTATTCGAATCACATTTCTCTTTTTTATGAGGTCTGTAACACTTGCGGTAGATACCTGCGTACCAGTTTTAAAGCCTTTTATAATCCTGACCCTTTGGGTGAGGGTGGTAGAATAACACCCATGTTATCCCGTGCCGATCGTAAGACGTTTCGAAAAGGGGCGCCAGAGATCTGAGCTTTGAAGTGCGAGTTGGCGACTACGGGGTTCTTAGATGAGTCCTGGCAATTTTTTCACTTACTTGTGAAAGGCTCCTTGCTTTAATTTTCCCTAAAAGACCTACCTTGCATAGTTAACTCGGAAAAGAACACACGAATAAGATTATCATACAGTTCATATTACCTTTTTACTTGTTTTAAAAATATAATTATTTGGGCGCTTTCCTAAAACGTTTTTACAGACTTGGGTGAATTAGGATTTTTTGGATGGAATTCCACTTGAATGTATCCGTTCATATATTCAAGGTGAGATTCATCTGATACATAATGGAACCTATCAATACAAATGTCTTTCATATAAACCTATCATCCTTCAGGAATAATCAACGTAATAATTAACTAACCTCGAACAAGACGGAATTATAGGTGTGTTGCCATTCATCACGCCTGTAGTTTTGTATTGTACCCTCTGAACTCGCCGTTGCATATCACAGTTGTTTTATTCTGACAATTGGCTGTAGCGCAGTATCCCATTTTCCTTAAAAATGCAAAGATATTTCACGTTATCATACCGGGCTCGCCCACATTATAACGACGCTTAAGCCTCAATACGGTCGTCACCGCAAAGGATTGAGGCAGCGTTCCAGACCCTCTTAGAGTGACCTTGGTCAAATAATTTAATATGACAATACCGGACAGCTTACTGTTTTCAGCTAGAAAGTCGATAGTGCTGGTGCCTATAAGACTTGGTGTGACCAAATCTTCAATAACATATTGCCACCTATATGATTCTTGGCGCACTGTCGTGCTGTTTATAATTTATCAGTGTTTGCCACTAAATAATCTTACATTGCAGTTATATTCCAAGAAAAGTGTTATATGCTGAACAAATCACCCAGCAAGTAATGGACATGGGAACTGATAAGGGCCGTAAGTATTAAAAAATTAATGACCTCGCACCTGTGTTGAAGTTACATTCTATGAACCTAATACTAAGAAAATCAATCAAATACTCTACTGAAAAGTTAGTGGGACGTAAAACAAATAACATTACCAATAATATGGAACTCTAGTATATTCAAAATTGTGGGTCCACATTGTTAAACAGTACCATAAATTTCACAAACGAAAACTTGTGGGCCTGTTGCGTAATGGTTATCGCGGTAGTCTTGAAATTGAGAATTTAAGGCTATTAGTTTCGAATCCTGTCACGTGATTCTACCACAATAATCGGAGACAGCAATATCAGAAAGCACCGAGTACTCAGGGAAAACTGGTGAGGAAACCACTGAGCTCGTCAGTAGCAGCCACTTGGATGAACTAGGAGAGGAGTTTCTGGAAAAGTTGGATGTTGGAGCACCATCAGGACGAACTGAAGGAGGGAAAGCTAAACAATCAAAAATAAGAACGTCAAGTAGGACAAGGAAACGACCAGTATTACTAGAGAAGAATTTTTTAAGGTAAAAAGTAGCAATAGTAATAATATAAAGGGAGCGCTAAATTTGTTCCACCAGAATGTTCAATCTCTAGAAATAAAATTCTAAGTATGGAGATTCTGTTGGCAGATAACCAGCAAGGGTGTGCTGTTTTACGTTTAACTGAACATTGGTTGATAGAGGATGAGATTTCAAACTTTGTATTAGAAGGTTATGCTCTTGCAAGTAAGTTTTGTAGAAAGAAAATGAAGTGTGGAGGTTCATGTATATATGTGAATAATAATATCAAATGTAAGCAGTTGGATACATTTGAATGTAGAGGAGAATTTCGAGGCAAGTTTTGTTGTACTAGTGGATTATAAGTTAATACTTATATGCATTTATAGAAATCCTTCTAGTAGTGTTGAAACTTTTTGTAATAATATTGAAATTATTTTAGATGACCTACAGAATAAGAACAAAAATGTAATAATCATGGGCGACCTTAATGTAGATTTCTTTAGGGAATAGTGGTGGGCGAGATAAGCAAAATCTAGAAATGTTGCTTTCCTTGTATGGTCTAAAGGCAGTTGTAAATCAACCAACTAGAATATATGGAGATACAAATCAGCAGTAGATCAAGTTGTGTTGAATAAGGAAATGTGGAATTATGTAATAGAAGTTTATGATACAGGTTTTTCAGATCATTTTGCTCAAAATGTGCATCTAAATTTTAGGGTAATAGGAAACCGTTATTTAAAAAATAACAATGTAATTTTCAGGAAATCTAGAATGTGTAACAAGGAAAATATTTCATATTTTAACCAGTTATTGGCCAAGGAAACTTGGGAGGCCTTAAGTGAGTTTTTGGGTTTGTTCAACTATTATTATCAAGTGTCAATACCAGTCAAAAGGGTAATTGTAAGGAATTATAGGAATGGGTGGATTACAACAGGAATTAGAAATTCAGGTTGACGATTAAGGTATTTAAGCAAACGTGGGAAAGGGAGTAACACCTCATCTGAATTGAAGGATTATTATAAGAAATATAAGAACATGTATCGAGAAGTTTTGAAGGCTGCCAAAAGACTGCATAATGAGAATGAGCTAAAACATTCTAAAAACAGGTCTAAATGTATGTGGAACATTATAAAAAGGGAGAAAGGTACTCTAGTTCCACTAAAAATAATTTTACTCTTACAAATGCAGGGAAAGAAGTCAGTGATCCAGAAGAAGTTGCAGAAATCTTTAGTAACTATTTTCTAGAAGCAGTTTGGAGGTTAACGGAAAATTTTCAAACATCAATGACAAGAACAAACTTGAATACAGTTGACAGGAATGTATCATCCATGTTTATTACTCCTGTGACTGAGCAAGAGATAGAGAATGTAATAAAACAGATGGGTAAAAAGAAGTCTTCTGGTGTAGATGGTTATTCAAACTACCTTATTAAATGCAGTTACCAATACATAATCAAGTCTCTCTGCTATTTAATAAATTTGTCACTAACCACTGGTAAATTTCGCGACAAATTTAAGGTAACCAACGTTGTTGCGATACATAAAAAGGGTAGTGAAGAAGATGCTGGTAGGTATAGGCCTGGAAAGAAAGAATTATGTACGACAGACTGTTATCATTCTTAGAGAAGCATAATATATTAGTTGGTTGCCAAAATGGCTTTCGTAAAAATAGATCAACTACCACAGCATTCATTAACATAATTGACCGGATATACTGTATTACACACTAGATGGAAGCGTGCATGTTTAGGTATTTTCTTAGACTTAACAAACGCTTTTTATATAATTGACCACAGCTTGCTTTTAGAAAAGTTATACATGTATGGAGTTCGGGGAATGGCCTATGACTGGTTCAAATCGTTTTTAGGGGATAGAAGACAGATTATTGAAATATCGTATACCGGCACTGATTTGAGCAAATGTGTAATTAAGAATGTGTATTCCTGTGCCAGAATCATAGATCATGGTGTTCCAAAGGGGTCAGTTTTAATACCATTATTATTTTTACTATTTATTAATGATATCGTCCAAATTGTCGATGATATTCATCATCATCATCATCATCATCATCATCTGTTTACCCTCCAGGTTCGGTTTTTCCCTCGGACTTAGCGAGGGATCCCACCTCTACCGCCTCAAGGGCAGTGTCCTGGAGCTTCAGACTCTTGGTCGGGGGATACAACTGGGGAGTATGACCAGTACCTCGCCCAGGCGGCCTCACCTGCTATGCTGAACAGGGGCCTTGTGGAGGGATGGGGAGATTGGAAGGGATAGGCAAGGAAGAGGGAAGGAAGCGGCCGTGGCCTTAAGTTAGGTACCATCCCGGCATTCACCTGGAGGAGAAGTGGGAAACCACGGAAAACCACTTCGAGGATGGCTGAGGTGGACCCCGTTCCAGCCCTCGTACCACTTTTCAAATTTCGTGGCAGAGCCGGGAATCGAACCCGGGCCTCCGTGTGTGGCAGCTAATCACGCTAACCACTACACCACAGAGGCGGACGTCGATGATATTCAAGGAGTGAAATTAACTTTGTTTGCAGATGATATTACTGCTTTTTGCAGCTGATGAAAGTTCTGAAGGGTTAGAATTAAAAGCAGGCAATGTAGTGAGTAATATCCTGAGCTGGCTTGAAGATAATAAATTAATTTTTAGTAAACAGAAAACTTCTGTTATTAGATTTTACCATAAGATTAATCTAAGTATGCAAATTAGTCCAATATCATTTGGAGAGAACATAGATGAGTACTCATCATCAACAAAGTTTCTTCACCTGTTAATGGATGAATAATTAACCTGGGAAAAACATACAGAGTTTATAGGGAAAAAGCTTAGTAGAATGTATTCATGACAATTCTTTAAAAAAGTAGTTTTAATTTAGAGACTTGCCGAATAATGTATTTTGCACATATCCATCCCATACTAACCTGTGGAATCATTTACTGGAGAAAACCTCGATACAGATAAGTAATCTTTAAGTTACAAACGAAAATAAATAGAAGAATCGCCGGTGTCGGCAGGAGGACAAGCTGCATGAAATACTTTAAATTTTATTTTATTTTAGCATTGCCTAGCCTTTATATCTTCCATACACTTGTATATATGAAGGAGAATGTAAACAGTTTCACCATAAACTCCGATATACACAGGTATAATACCAGAAATAGACAGTCTGCACATAGAACCACACAAAACTAAGCTATATGAATCAAGTTTGAGTTATGCAGGAGTACATTTATTTAATAAATTGCCAGACTACATTAAGCATATAAAAACAAGTTCAAAATTAATGAAAGAATTATTCAAATTTCTTTCTAACCATTGTTTTTATTCTATTGAAGAATACTTAGCTATTGAAAATTAACTTATGTATCACTTTTCTTTATCTGTGCCTCTTTACCACATTTCTCATGGCACGTATATTACTGTTTTATCCTTTGTTACTGTAAATATGATTAATGACGTGTCCCATGTCACTCTATGATCAGTTGGATGAAATAAAATACAATACAATGCAATACAATACATCGATAAAGAAGGCTCAAGTGCCCACCAATAGCTAACGAAAAATATAAAACAGACATCGAATTTAAGAAAGAATTACTCATAGTTTCAATATATGATTCAACATGTTAGCTTAAGACCGAGCTTGCTCTTATCACCACACAAATCGTACATGCCAAATAAACAGCTTCACATTTCTATTACTTAGTTCCTCCCATCATCCTAGCAGCGTTTAAAACCTTGGAATCTTACCTCCCATTACCTCCCATGCCCCTCACGGTCCTTGGGTCGAGGAAAAGACAATTGATCCGCTGAATGTGCAGCACAAGAGTCCCAGGAGACCGGCGAGGCGAGCAAATCCTCCGCCGGAGGGGATTAACCGAAGAGCTTACTTCATGCGCGCCGTCAGTCTGGTCGAACCTTGAGAGGGGGAGCGCAAGCGGGCGGGGCATGAAAGAAAGAAAGAAAGAAAGAAAGAAAGAAAGAAAGAAGAAAGAAAGAAAGAAAGAAAGAAGAGGAGGGCGAAATTGGGTGCCCCAGGGGAAAAATCCTTCCCCTGGAGCCATAATTTAGGAGCAGGGAGAGAACACCTTTATTATTACTAGGGCCCGGATTTTTAGGTTTTAAACTATTTTATTCCTTGCTAGGTAACTGCAGTATTTTAACTTACTTATCCATTTCATTACCATTGGAGCAAATTACTCGAATCTTATAAAGCCTAAAAATAACTAAATAAGACGTTAAAACCTAAAAAAACGAAATGGGCTATTCAAGACAGCATTACGTTATTTCAAAATAGAAGTACCAAATATTAATAAAATTGAATGATTTTTAAATAAACATGCACGCCTTTTCGAAATGACTTCATGGTTTGGAGCTGGAAGTGGTTTGTAAGTATAACTAGTGCGAGCGAAACAACGCGATACGATACTATTCCACTAGGGTACAGCACAAATCAAGAGACAACCCCCTGGCGTTCACTGACCTGTATCTAGCAGGTACAAGCCCGCCTAACTTGCGAGCTTCAGTGCATCTCTCATTGTGTACGGTCGAGTACAGCCAGCTACGGCGCTGTTCACTCTTTAGCTCTATACACATTATTATGCGACAGACTAAAATTAGTTTTCCCTATAAGTCAATTTATTATTGAAGGCAGTTTAAGAAGCTTACGCATCTCAGAAGAAGCGATGCCTAAAGGCAAGTCATCTCGAAGTTGGTTGATTCGCCAGTGGATTGGTAACGATCCGGACTTTACTACAGATGGCAAAATTATATTTTGTCATGTCTGCCAAAAGCAGGTAAGGAATTATTTAGCATACCTCCAATCCCCATTACTGTAGTGAAAAGTAAGTGGTGTTTTTTTTGTTTGCTTTACGTCGCACCGACACACATGTCTTACGACGACGATGGGAAAGGAAAGGCATAGGAATTTGAAGGAAGCGGCCGTGGCCTTAATTAAGGTATAGCCCCGGCATTTGCCTGGTGTGAAAATGAGAAACCACTGAAAACCATCTTCAGGGCTGCCGACAGTGGGGTTCGAACCCACTATCTCCCGATTACTGGATACTGTTCGCACTTAAAGTGACTGCAGCTATCGAGCTCGGTAATATCCGTTTATGTGAAGCGCTGGTTTCGGCAAACGTACGGTGGAATACGCTGACCATAGCTTGCACCGTCCGAGATGCTCTTCGCATTCTTTGGTCAAGAGAAAAACAAGATGGCAAGTTTTTACTTCTTTTGAGTGATAGTGTGGCATATATGATCAAAGCTGGTGAAGTATGGAAGAGTTTTTACCCTAATATGCTGCATGTAACTTGCATAGCCCATGGCTTACACAGATTGACTGAAGAGGTTGGAAATAATTTTTCACGAGTAAACAGTATTGTTTCTTCTATGAGAAAGGTATTTTTTAAAGCTCCTAGCTGCACTCTCACATTCAAACTCCTCTTCCTCCCAAACCCATCATCACTCATTGGAGGACATGCCTCAGTGCAGGGGAAGACATTAAAAATGTCATAAATTATTTTGATGTCGATGATGCACTCTGCATAGTGAAGGCTAAAACAGCTCTCACGAACAAGAACGCTGTTTCACTTGCCTTCATTAGGGCACACTTTGCTGATCTTTCTGCAGCTATTGAGCGTGTTACGTCGGCATCGTTGCCATTAAGAGATTCAATAGAAGTTGTGGACTCCATTTCGAAGCAGGAAATACCAGGACCAGTGGGTGAAGCCTATTCACTCAAGCTTACCAAAATTCTACATTGGACCCTGGATTTTCAACAATGAACAGTGTGTTGCAATACTTCAGGGAGAAGAAATTACTAACGAGGTACCATGGGGACCGAGAGCTATTGCTTCAATGACTTCTTGTTGTGTGGAGCGTACATTTTCCTGCTATAAGAATATTTTGAGAGATAACAGAAAAAGTTTTATTCTGAAAAATCTGGAAATGTATTTAGTTGTATAATGTAACAGCAAGTGAAAACTGTGTTCTGTGCTTCTGAAAATGTTTCTTGATGCATTGGAAGTGACAAAAATTTAACCTAGATGGACAATTTATTGTATTTGCGCATAAATAGTCTTTGTTATTTTTAATTTCAGTTGGTATGATATGTTTGAAATGCTTTCATTAAGCCATTCTGTCCCATAGTTTGAAATGATTGGTATAGTTTTGTAATAGAGAGGCGTGAAGGTTACAATAAAGTACAAACAAGTTTGAATGAATAGTATAACTTTAGTAATGATTGAAATGATCATTAAAAACTATTTCAGAAGGATAAAAACTTAAAAAACTATTTTGAGCTATTAAAAAATAAAACGTGGTTTTTAAGAACCTAAAAATCCGGGCCCTAATTATTACACCCCCGAAGGCGTGATTCAACAGGTCAAGCATAATTCAATTATTACCAAACGAGCTAAATAGCCCACAGAATATACACCAAGATTTTAAAGGGGGAGAGAAAATTTATGGCACAATAATAATAATAATAATAATAATAATAATAATAATAATAATAATAATAATAATAATAATAATAATGCTATTTTCTTTATGTCCCACTAAGTACTTTTACGGTTTTTGGAGACGCCGAGGTGCCGGAATATAATCCCGCAGGAATTCTTTTACATGCCAGTAAATCTACCTACACGAGGCTGACATATTTGAGAACTTTCAAATACTACCGGACTGAGCCAGGATCGAAACTGCTAAATTTGGATCAGGAGGCCATCGCATCAACCGTCTGAATCACTCAGTCCGGCGTAAGGAAATTATTTCAGTGTATTATTGGCCTAGGCTTGAGCACTAGTCCAATTAATTTAATACGTGTGTATGGTCATTCTCCACGCATACATTTGTGAAAGAGGCTTTAGGAAATTCTGAACGCTTCTTCTTTGTCAGGAACATCGTAGTTCACTCACGTAACCCCAATGTGTTATATATATTTCTGTCTTCAGAGGTAAAACAGAACATTCAAAGTACAGCAAAAGCGATATAGCAGCATGGGGTGAGTTCCCCTGTAGAGTTCGGATAGATTGGCCCTACAGAAGAAGAAGAAGAAGAAGAAGAAGAAGAAGAAGAAGAAGAAGTCAAAATAATAGACCAAAACTCCTGTTTCTTAATTACAGCTTCTCTTTCCCAAAAATCCTAATAAATCATGGATGTTTTTATGTTATCTGCCCCCTCTGGCGCTTTGGCTGAATGGTTAGCGCTTCGTGTCCCCCTTTTTATGATACCTTCATTCTTCGGAGTGTTGGACCTCTTCCATTTCCCTTCCGATTAGTGTTAATAGAGAATGGCTGGCCAGCTGTTCCTCCTCTTCAAATAATCACCACCTCGGAATGGTCAGCGTACTGGCCTTCGGTTCAGAAGGCCTTGGTACGGTTCCCGGCTGTGTCGGAGATTTTAATCGCGTCTGTTAATTTCTGTAGATCGAAGGTTACGGGTTTGTGTTCGTATTCATACACATCTTCAAGTAAATCGTCGCTGCCGGTAAGGTTCTGTCATCTAAGGTGCAATATTGTGTGAATGTTGTCAAGGCATTCTCGCTCTTCATAATGCATATGCTGTGGGTCAGTATACATCCAAATATATTATCACATAGGAGGTTTTTCCCGGCAACGACGATATACAACACGTCATACGAAAAACAACCACAGAAGCACGCTTTAGTGAATATACCCCTCCACATATGATTGCTGTTGGGAAAGGCATCCGGCCGGAAAACTAGGCTTAGTCCATATAAAATTCTGCGCGAGGTAATTAAGAAAAGGCTAGAAAGAAGAGAAGAGGGTAGTTGTTATATATTTCCTCCAGAGGCTGGGTGGATCCTCAAACAAATTCTGCTTTATAATTTTTAAAACATAGCGAAAGGCACTGCTAACATAATGCTCGTATGAAGGTTTATGAAGGAGGTATTTCGTATTATAAAATTTCATTCTTGATTATGATTATTATTCAATTATTTTAACAAAAATATTTCCAATGA
Organism: Anabrus simplex; assembly: GCF_040414725.1. Lineage (NCBI taxonomy): Eukaryota > Metazoa > Arthropoda > Insecta > Orthoptera > Tettigoniidae > Anabrus > Anabrus simplex. The sequence goes on along the minus strand of NC_090266.1, from coordinate 624,289,425 downwards.
GTGTAGTGCATTACTCTCAATGCTAGCATAGACAAGTATGCAGTTCACACCAACACGCTAGATGTCACCACCGTCGCTGTTCGCACTCCACTCAATGTTGTTGAGGTGGAGCTGTCCGCTATTGGTGTATTAAAATATCTGCCTTGGTCCCTCAGTTTTGCACGGAAGAATACAGAAGGGTCTGTAATTCAGCCCACGAGAGTTGAAGTCTGTCATTTGAGCGGCGAAAGCAGTAACTACGAAGTACGATGCGTCGTCATAGTTACCTCAATCTGCGGCATATCACACTTTCATACAGTCTGAATATTTAATCATCTATGTTGGCCTAATGCAATTCAATAACTTTGACTCGTTCTTAAGCTCGTGCTAATAATCCCGGCATTTAAGACCGATAAATATGAGATTTCATATTCACTAAACTGACAATAACATAAACAACTGCACATGTTAATTAGAGATTAAAACTGTGCAGCTAGCCACAGATTAACTTACAAAAAATAAAAGAACAACGTAAATAATATTCAGGAAACAAACACTTAAATTATTATATAAACCAGCAACAACCAACACACCTAACACAGTACTACTCCGAATAATATAAAAAAGCTGACTGAGAAGAAAGCCAACCCATGTGGAAAAAAAAATGAAACGGCGTATGGCTTTTAGTGCGGGGAGTGCCCGAAATCACGTTCGGCTCGGGAGAAGCAGGTCTTTTGATTTGACACCCGTAGGCGACCTGCGCGTCGTGATGAGGATGAATTGATGATGAAGACGACAGCCCCTGTGCCAGCGAAATTAACCAATTATGGTTAAAATTGCCGACCCTACCGGGAATCGAACCCGGGACCCCTGTGTCCAAAGGGTAGCATGCTAACCATTTAGCCGTCGAACCGGACACACATGTGGCGATAGCATCCGTTAATGTGGCATCTCCGTTGTCGTTGCCATAACAACAGACTATTTTCGAGCAGCGTTAGTCAACTTTTTCTCACCGGTTGCGCTAAACGTCATATTTCAACTCTCGTGGGCCTAAATATAGTATTGTCCACCGCCGTGTCGATCCTCCTATACTGCCTGCTCTATGTCACTAGTTTAACACAGAAGGGTCCGAATACTAATATTTCTTCAAGTCCCCGTAAGAGTGCAGTAGTAGACGCACAATCCTCGCGGTCAGTGTAGGTGTCGCATTGTGTTATTGATGCATATATGTGTACGAAAATCTGAGTTATTTCGTAAAATGCCTGTCCACTTCCGTTTGAACAACTGGTATTTTGTATAGAACTGTGAAATTAATTAATCATGTTATGCTTACTGATATTTTCAAAGTTCTTTTGTTGTGTACTTGTTTTCTTTCGTTTGTGCAAGTCGTTTTTTTTTAGAACTGAAACATCAGATTTTTCCCGTCGAAATATTCAACTGCTGTGTACCATTTCGCAAATCTCGGCAAGGTGGTTTGCAGCCCGAAGAGATTCAATTCAACGATTCAATAAAGTACCGTCTATAGGGGAATTAAGAGGAGAGTGGCTGTGGGTTATATCTAGGCAAGGTTCAAATAAAGGAAGTAGTTTGATATCCTCGGATTACTCTCGCCTTTGTAGACTTTACACCTTAACACCTTATTTCAGAAAGTGATTAAAGCGGAGGGTAGCGGATACCCTGTGATAAGAATTGTGACGGACAAGCACAAAAACAAGGCCTTCATGTTTAGAAACGATAATGTCTCATTCAATCTAGAGACAGATAATCAAATTCTAATTCGCGGGTACTTGGGTCGTATTGTTGAAGGGAGGACGGAGGGTACTTTTCCCTCAGCAACACCCCCCTACCTAGAGCTTCGACACCCAATATATGGACCTGATTTTGCATCACGACCGTCGAGGATTTAGATATCCAAAACCTTGTTTTGTTGCTCTGATGAAGCATCTGCCGGAGTTCAAATCAAATCAAAATCACTTTATATGCAAATGACGTGCCTTCCTCGCTGGCAAATGGTACACTAAAGTACATTGTTGTCAAGCACTAAATTTTAAAGTAACAAGAGAAGAGACATTTTCCTAGAATACAATATTATACAATTTACACTAACTATTTTTCTATTAAACACACGGCTCATCCTTAATAAATTTATATGGTTTACAACATTCTACTTGTAATATCTCCTGCACTTACACACATAGTCAACTCATATAGAGTATGTGGAATTACTTCAAATAATACTATGCAACTGGTATAAGATTGAAATGTACATTGCATTTTTTGTTTTACTAATTTTGGAACCTAAATAGCATAACGAACTGCTGCGTCTTAACCAGAGCCCCTTTTGCCACCTCTTTTGAGAGTTCCTGAAGGGCTTTCACAGCTACCGTAGCGTTCCCAGGGCCCTCGATGTCCACACTGTACTTCACCCCTACGGGCATTCCCCTACTTCGGCTGTCCAAACTCCATAGACCAGGGGATGGAATTAATTTATTCACACACATTTTTTATTTACAATAACCTGCACTGAACGAATGCCCTCTAACATTTCGTTTATTTTCTCTGTCGCTGTTTATTTTCTTCTTGAATATCTGTACAGATTTTGGAAAAGGATCAAACACTACCCCTGGTAAACTGTTCCACTCCTTCACGCCCTTCCCAATGAATGAAAATTTACTCCAATCGCAGTGGCGGCGCGTGACTTTCATCACTGGGGGTTCAAAAGAAGAAAAAATTGCCTCCCCCCCCAACCTCTCCTCTCCCCATCTCCGCCAGCTTCTCTTCCATCGTAGGCCGTAACCTCCTAAACTAAGATGACATAAGTTCTAGAAATGTGATCAAATACGAGAGGAGCAGAAAATACGGTAGGCCTACATGCCGAGTTTTACCCCATGCAAAATAAGAAATAACTGCTTCATTGAAGTCCGCAGAGTCTCGAACAAAGTTCCTTTCAATTGACAACATAGCAAGAGCAATAAGTCTATCCTCGGTCATTGTGCTGCGCTAGAAAGTCTTTATTCTCTTCAGGGTAGAGAAACACCTTTCTGGTTCCGATGTCATGGGAATAGTATAATAACAACTATATTTAAAAGTTTTCATTGGTATTACCTTGCCGCTATTCTTTGCCTCAATGATTTTTGAGTTAAGTTTCTCTCCAAAAGGTAATTATTCCAAAGAAGGCAAATTAATAGGTGTTTAGTAAGTAATGATATATTTGGGACAAGATATTAATTGGAATTTGACAGTTTAATGTGACTTTTGGTAGTAACGATGCTTTTCAACACTAGCGCTAGTTTGGTGCACTATTCTCTGTTGCCTAGTCAAATTTCCGTAAGGCCAACAGATGGCAGGCACATACCCCAACCCCAGCAGGCACATACCCCAACCCCAACAACACGGCTAGCTATAGTCTTGAGACAGTGGCCTATTGCGCATGCGTAAAGAACAGAGATCCGTTTCTGCGATATCCTGGTCTTGCCTAAGTGCTGGCATTCGTTCCCCCGCACCTCGCCACTCCCTTCGCCTATGTACGGACGGAGGGATCGCCTTTGCAAGGGGGTTCATTCCAGACAAGTATCCAGCCACAGACCTTGCGCAGCTCACATGAATTGAAAGCCAGTACGAGTATATTACGGATAGAGGGACTTAGCAAGAGCTTCGAGATTGACAAGGGAGTTATGAAAATTACATAGTTGAGTACAATTTGATATAAACTGGAGGTTCATTGCTCCATTGCGCTATACCAGAAACCGCCACTGTCCAATCGCTTCTGCTAAGATTCCTTTTAATTTTATACTTGTGGTCAGTCCTGGCGATATAATTATTTTCCAACTGATCCTCTCACGGATTTCTCCCCTTGCTTCTTCTCCTGTATTGGCTCTATATAATCCTATAAGTCTAGTTTTCTCCCTTCTCTTACTTAAAATTTCCCGCCCAAGTTCCTCTAACATTGATACAATTCTTTTTCTCCTGAAATGCCCTGTTAAAAATCCTGCTGCTCTCCTCTGCACACTATCTATTTATTTTATTATGTATTCTTGGTGAGGATCCCAAACACTATTTGCATATTCCAGTAATGGACGAACCATACTTAAGTAACTTTTCTCTTTTAATTCTTTGTTGCAACCTTTAACTAGCCTCATTATGACATGCGACGATCTGTATGCTTTCCCGACAATGTCTTCAACATGACCCTTCCAGTGTAAATTACCTTCAAATCTCACACCTAATATTTGCATTTGCCATCATTTGGGATAACTACCTCATTCAAAGTATATTTAAATTCTGTTTTAATTCTCCTTTTGTAAATGTTGTAACAGTTGATTTGCCTCCATTTCTTCAGCCCATTGTTGGAAACTCTCAAGGTCCCTTTGTAATTCTGAACAATCCTCAATGTTATTTATTTCCCTATAAACAATTATATCATCTGCATACAATCTTATTTTTGATGTTATATTGTTCCCTAAATCATTTGTGTATATTAAGTAAAGTAACGGACCGATTATACTACCCTGTGCGATTCCCTTCCAAACTTTCTCTTCCTGTGATATATTATTTCCTACTTTGACTTTCTGAACCCTTGAATTTAGAAATGTTCTTATCCAACGTATAACCCTTACGTATCCAAGTCCTCGTCGGTCGTGATGCAAATTTAGTTCCATTTATTCGGTGTCGAAGCTCTATGTAAGGAGATGTTGCTGACGGAATTGTCGCACTCCATCCTCTGTTCAAGAATACGGCCCAAGTACCCGCGAATTAGAGTTTGATGTTCTGTTTTTAGTTGCTGCTCTGCTCTACTGTCGGAAGTCCTTCAAACTTACGAGCCTAATCTGAATACTTACCACTTCTTCACTTTCAGAATGTGTTTTGTTGACTTCTGTTGCGGTTTGAGGTCAATGAATATCAGCAAACCTCATTCTTAAGACCTCTATTAACTGATATTGTGTTGGCAAGAACACAATATGTTAACCGCCCCCGTGTATCGCTCCAAGTCTTCGTCCAGGAAAATCTTTAAATTGTGACATAACGATGCCAACTGCTACTCCATACAGGTAATGTTACCGATATTTAATACTACTCATGTAATTTACGGACTTCAGTAAACATATGACTATACTGCATATTCTTTTGTAGGCTGTCGTCATAATAATGCAGAAAAAGTATGGTTCGTCCATTATTGGAATATGCAAACAGTGTTTTGGATCCTCACCAAGAATACCTAAAAAAAAAAAGAAATAGATTGTGTGCAAAGGAAAGCAACAAGTTTTGTAACAGGGGATTTCAGGAGAAAGAGTAGTGCATCAGAAATGTTAAATGAACTTGGGTGGGAAATTTTAAGTGAGAGAAGGGAGAAAAATAGACTTATAGATTATATGGAGCCTAAACAAGAGAAGAAGCATGGGGAGAAATCCGTGAGAGGCTTCAGTTGGAACATAATTATATCGGCAGGACAGACCACAAATATAAAATTAGAAGGAATTTTAGCAGAAGCGATTGGGGTAAATTTTCATTCATTGGGAAGGTTGTGAAAGAGTAGAACAGTTTACCAGGCGTAGTGTTTGATCCTTTTCCAAAATCTGTACAGATATTCAAGAAGAGAATAAACAGCAACCGAGAAAATAAATGAAGTGTTAGAGGGCATTCGACCAGTGCAGGTTATTGTAAATAAAAAAATGTGTGTGAATAAATTAATTCCATCCCCTGGTCTAAGGAGTTTGGACAGCCGAAGTAGGGGACTGCCTGTTGGGGCGAAGTGCAGTGGGGACTTCGAGGGCCCTGGGGCCGCTACGGTAGCTGTGAAGGCCCTTCAGGAACTCTGAAAAGTGGTGGCAAAAAGGGCTCTGGTTAAGACGCAGCAGGTCGTTATGCTATTTAGGTTCCATAATGGGTAAAAAAAGTAAAGTTTAATCTTATACCAGTTGTATAGTATCATTTGAAGTAATTCCACATACTGTATATCAGTTGACTATATTTGTAAGTAATACAGGAGATATTATAAGTAGAATTTTGTAAACAATATAACTTTATTAAGGATGAGCTGTGTGTTTAATAGAAAACATTGTTACGGTAGCGTAAATTGTATAATATTGTATTATAGGAAAATTTTCTTCTCTTGTTAATTTAATATTTAGTGCTTGACAATAATGTATTTTAGTGTACCATTTGTCACCAAGGTAGAACCTCATTTGCAAATAAAGTAATTTTGATTTCATTTGAACTTTGTGCACGTATGCCTGCCATCTAGCGGAGAATTTTTGTCGTAGGCTATTCGCAAAATTCCTGTGTACAAAGCGAACAAAAACCATAAGTGAATATGCAAAACTAAGTATTAATTAAAATAATATTTAAATTATTTCTTTCGTTGTACTATGCACATTTGTGCGCACTTCCAATATATAAAATGCCTCCCATAGGCTGGCAGTATAGGAGGATGGAGGCGGCGGTTTTGTTTTCCCTTTCATTAAGGGATTTAGGGATATTTTAGGATGTGGTGTTGGCAGCGCTGTATCAATGCTTGAAATCGGACAACAGTCCGTGCCTATGATTTGGCTTGGGGAGGATTTTGAAAGCAAAGATGTGTGTGAACACATAACGCTTCTCTTCTCGTGTTTCTTTTTAACGTACTGATGATTTATTGTTTATATCCTTATATATCTTGGGTAAATGCCCTTTAATATATTAGAAGTGCTGGGTAAACAAAACCCTATCATGGAATGCAAACAATCTAGCCTACATAAATTAACACAGTATGTACAATGATAAATCCTTTTTCTAAAAGGTAGTTGTATGATTTTTCTAGGTTAATTGTTGCATGGAATCGTTATGTAATCTGCTTTACTTACTGGTTTATGTTTTGTTTAGCTTTTTTTTTTTTTTTTTTTTTTTTTTTTTTTTTTTTTTTTTTTTTTTTTTTTGACAGTGATGAAAATTTAGTGCAACCTTTGAATGTATGGAGCGAATAAGTTTGATGGTGTCCGGCTCCATGGCTAAATGGTTAGCGTATTGCCGTTGGTCACAGGGGTTCCGGGTTCGATTTCCGGCAGGGTCGGGAATTTTAACCATAATTAGTTAATTCACCTGGCACGGGGACTGGGTGTATGCATAGTACGCGAACAGGGAACTGGAAATCAAGTAGGGATGACATAAAATTGTTAGTGTTGAACTGTAGAAGTATTGTAAAGAAAGGAATAGAATTAAGTAATTTAATAGATATATATATTTACCAGATATTGTAATAGGAGTTGAATCATGGCTGAGAAATGATATAATGGATGCAGAAATTTTCTCACCGCACTGGAGTGTGTATCGTAGAGATAGGATAGGAAAGGTGGGAGGGGGAGTTTTCATTCTGGTGAAAGAAGAATTTGTAAGCTACGAAAAAGTTAAAGATGAGACACATGAAATTCTAGGTGTAAAGCTCATTTCTAAAGATAATAGGCAACTTGATATATTTGGAGTGTATAGATCCGGAAAGGGTAGCACTGATGCGGATTCGGAATTATTTGATAGGATAGTCAGCTATGTGGGAAACGACATGGAAAGAAATATGATTGTAGCGGGAGATCTGAATTTGCCAGATGGCAATTGGGAAGGAAATGCGAACGACTGAAGCATGACCAACAAATGGCAAATAAGTTAATATGGGAAGGACAGCTGATTCAGAAAGTGATGGAACCAACCAGAGGGAGAAATATTTTGGATGTGGTGCTGATAAAACCAGATGAGCTCTATAGGGAAACTGAAGTAATAGCTGGTATTAGTGATCATGAAGCTGTTTTTGTGGTAGTTAAAAATAAATGTGATAGAAAGGAAGGTCTTAAAAGTAGGACTGTTAGGCAGTACCATATGGCTGATAAAGCAGGTATGAGGCAGTTTCTAAAAAGTAACTATGATCGGTGGAAAACGGTAAATAAAAATGTAAACAGACTCTGGGATGGGTTTAAAGAAATTGTTGAGGAATTGACATCTGGCAAATTCAGATCTCCCGCTACAATCACATTTCTTTCCATGTCGTTTCCCACATAGCTGACTATCCTATCAAATAATTCCGAATCCGCAACAGGTTTGTACCTTTAAGGGTGGTAAGGAATGGTAAAGACCCACCTTATTATAATAGAGAAATAAAGAGACTAAGAAGGAGGTGCAGACTGGAAAGAAATAGAGTTAGAAATGGCTGTGGAAGTAAGGAGAAATTGAAGGAACTTACTAGAAAATTGAATCTAGCAAAGAGGGCAGCTAAGGATAACATGATGGCAAGCATAATTGGCAGTCATACAAATTTTAGTGAAAAATGGAAGGATATGTATAGGTATTTTAAGGCAGAAACAGGTTCCGAGAAGGACATTCCAGGAATAATTAATGAACAAGGGGAGTGTGTATGTGAGGTTCTTCAAAAGGCAGAAGTATTCAGTCAGCAGTATGTAAAGATTGTTGGTTACAAGGATAATGTTGAGATAGAGGAAGAGACTAAGGCCAAAGAAGTAATAAAATTTACGTATGATAACAATGACATTTACAATAAGATACAAAAGTTGAAAACTAGAAAAGCGGCTGGAATTGATCAGATTTCTGGGGATATACTAAAGACAATGGGTTGGGATATAGTACCATATCTGAAGTACTTATTTGATTATTGTTTGGCCGAAGGAGCTATACCAGATGAATGGAGAGTTGCTATAGTAGCCCCTGTGTATAAAGGAAAGGGTGATAGACATAAAGCTGAAAATTGCAGGCCAGTAAGTTTGACATGCATTGTATGTAAGCTTTGGGAAGGCATTCTTTCTGATTATATTAGACATGTTTGTGAAATTAATAACTGGTTCGATAGAAGGCAATTCGGTTTTAGGAAAGGTTATTCCACTGAAGCTCAACTTGTAGGATTCCAGCAAGATATAGCAGATATCTTGGATTCTGGAGGTCAAATGGACTGTATCGCGATTGACATGTCTAAAGCATTTGATAGGGTGGATCATGGGAGACTACTGGCAAAAATGAGTGCAATTGGACTAGACAAAAGAGTGACTGAATGGGTTGCTATATTTCTAGAAAATAGATCTCAGAGAGTTAGAGTAGGTGAAGCTTTGTCTGACCCTGTAATAGTTGAGAGGGGAGTTCCTCAGGGCAGTGTTATCGGACCTTTGTTTTCTTATATATATAAATGATATGAGTAAAGGAGTGGAATCGGAGGTAAGGCTTTTTGCGGATGATGTTATTCTCTATAGAGTGATAAATAAGTTACAAGATTGTGAGCAACTGCAACGTGACCTCGAAAATATTGTGACATGGACAGCAGGCAATGGTATGTTGATAAATGGGGCTAAAAGTCAGGTTGTGAGTTTCACAAATAGGAAAAGTCCTCTCAGTTTTAATTACTGTGTTGATGGGGTGAAAGTTCCTTTTGGGGATCATTGTAAGTATCTAGGTGTTAATATAAGGAAATATCTTCAATGGGGTAATCACATAAATGGGATTGTAAATAAAGGGTACAGATCTGTGCACATGGTTATGAGGGTGTTTAGGGGTTGTAGTAAGGATGTAAAGGAGAGTGCATATAAGTCTCTGGTAAGACCCCAACTAGAGTATGGTTCCAGTGTATGGGACCCTCACCAGGATTACCTGATTCAAGAACTGGAAAAAATCCAAAGAAGCAGCTCGATTTGTTCTGGGTGATTTCCGACAAAAGAGTAGCGTTACAAAAATGTTGCAATGTTTGGGTTGGGAAGAATTGAGAGAAAGAAGAGCTGCTCGACTAAGTGGTATGTTCCGAGCTGTCAGCGGAGAGATGGCGTGGAATGACATTAGTAGACGAATAGGTTTGAATGGCGTCTATAAAAGTAGGAAAGATCACAATATGAAGATAAAGTTGGAATTCAAGAGGACAAACTGGGGCAAATATTCATTTATAGGAAGGGGAGTTAGGGATTGGAATAACTTACCAAGGGAGATGTTCAATAAATTTCCAATTTCTTTGAAATCATTTCGGAAAAGGCTAGGAAAACAACAGATAGGGAATCTGCCACCTGGGCGACTGCCCTAAATGCAGATCAGTATTGATTGGTTTTAACCTTTTCTTGGTACCTGAGCTCCCTAGTGCTGAATGGGAACTTGGGATCAAGAAAAGGTTCGCGTCTTCATAATCATTTCATCCTCGCCTACGCCTACGGTCGTCAGATCAAAAGACCTGCACCAGACCTCTCTGGAGACCACACGCCATTATCATTATTATAGTTCGAGTGGTATCTTTGAAAGTAGGAAAGATCATGATATGAAGATAAAGTTGGAATTCAAGAGGACAAATTGGGGCAAATATACATTTAGAGGAAGGGGAGTTTGGGATTGGAATACCTTACCTAGGGAGATGTTCAGTATATTTCCTGTTTCTTTGAAATAATTTAAGAAAATTCTAAGAAAACAACAGATAGGGAATCTGCCACCTGGGTGACTGCCCAAAATGCAGATTGGTAATGATTAATTAATTGTTTTCAGTATACGATCAATTCAAGTTAACTCGTAGGTAATCACTGTTTATTAGAACACGTTTGTGTTGTTTGTATGGACTGTAGAATCTCGGACTGTGGGAAGTGTGCTACTATTTTTGTTGAATATTGCACGATTGTGTTTTGTACTGTGCCAAGCTAAGCTGGTTTCATGTACGGGTAATATGTTGAATCATTCTCGTACTTAATTTTGATTTAAATTGATTGTATGTGTGATCAGCTTAGTTAAGCGGTAGGTAACCATTCCTGTAACCATCATGGATTTTCGTGAGCTAACCCTTAGACTGTAGTGGAGTCTTGAGACTCCAGTCGATGACGAATCAATCGCTTGATGGTTCGTGAACGGCCCATTTGTATATCTATTCTTTCTGTAATAATAAGTAGAATCTTCAATTTTGTTTCTTCATTATCTTTGCTACAGCCTGCATCTAATTCAGGTTCACTAGCCGACTGATCAGTTACTGACTGGTGGCCTCTGTAAGTTTCACTATCTGAACATTTTCCGATCACCTCTTACTGTTCTGAAATTCAGCATCAGTAACATTTACAGTTTCTCTTGATGGTCCATGTTTTATAGTCCATTTTGCTTTCCTTCACAAAACACAAGCAAACATTATGTGTACTCAAAAGATTCACAACTCCAGCAGAAGGCTTGAAGAAGCAAATTAGACCCCTTATTGGTCTTCCTCTTGGACCTTGTGTTGCACAAATCTGCTCAGAGTAAAAGCCTGGAAGTTTGATCATATTACTTGCTAGGGTTTATGATATGATAAGTATGTCCTGATCGTTAAAAAGATTTCTCGGGGCTAAATCCAGAGTGCTTTTTATCCCTTCTACATTCCATAGGAGAAGATTAATCCTCTTCGCTGTCGAATAATGTAATTGCCGGGCTGAGTGGCTCAGACGGTTGAGGCGCTGGCCTTCTGACCCCAATTTGGCAGGTTCAATTCTGACTCAGTCTGGTGGTATTTGAAGGTGCTCAAATACGTCAGCCTCGTAGATTTACTGGCACGTAAAAGAACTCCTGCGGGACTAAAGTCCGGTACCTCGGCGTCTCCGAAAACCATAAAGTAGTTATTGGGACATAAAGCAATAACATTAATCAAAAAAATGTGATTGTGTATATAGAGACGTGAACTTCATGATACTTGAATCAGAGAGATTAGTAATAATTGGACTATACGTGGAGCCCTAACTCCAATTGAGGACATAATAGCTACAATAATGACACCATTATCAAAGACAGATCCATTAAACAACACAATCGTAGCAGGAGACTTAAACTGCAGATTAGACAGGAACAATTATAGCAAAGAAGAGCTGCTCCAAATAATGGATGAGGAAGGATTTACTCTCGTCAGTCGGGAATATGATAAGACATATTTCTCTCACGATGGTAGTAGTACGATTGATCTGATATTTTTTAAAGGATACGGATTGCATCAAATGGATTACAGAGTCGCAGAGTATCCTTTGAAGAAACATTGTTTGATCCTAGTGAGTTTCAAACCGAGCTCGATAGCTGCAGTCGCTTAAGTGCGGCAAGTATCCAGTAATTGGGAGATAGTGGGTTCGAGCCCTGCTGTCGGCAGCCCTGAAGATGGTTTTCCGTGGTTTCCCATTTTCACACCAGGCAAATGCCGGGGCTGTACCTTAATTAAGGCCACGGCCGCTTCCTTCCACTTCCTAGGCCTTTCCTATCCCATCGTCGCCATAAGACCTATCTGTGTCGGTGCGACGTTAAAAAAAAAAAGTGAGTTTCAAGGTAACGGATCAGTCAAGTATAAATGATGAGATAAAATTCCGTAGCTCCAAGTCTCGGATTCTAAACAAAGACATTCTAAAACAAGATAAGAGCAGGCTTGATTATCTATGTAACAAAAAAAGGAGCTCCCATACTTTGTATCAACTACAGGACTGTGGTACTGATTCCTTGCGCTAGCAAAGGTCTTCTCCATATCTGCAATGAGAGACTAAAAGCCTTCCTCCTGCCACAAATAAGAGCAGAGTGGGTTCATCCCAGTCAAGGGCACAAGGGCGAAGATCATAGAGAAGGCCCAAGATTACAACATCCCAATATTCTTGTTCTTTGTCAGCTACAGGAAGTCATTTAACACTGTGAAGTGGGATTCTTTATGGGACACTTAGGAACATCGCGGTTCCAGAGTACCTCACATGTTTGATTAGGGCACTACATTAATAACAGTGCAAAGTATGGGTCAACTCTGGCAGGCGAAACAGTTAGCAAACTGAGGTACTCCGATGACACTGTTATTGTAACGACGAGTGCCAGGGAGCTGGAGATAATCATGGACTGCCTGATAAGAGCAAAGTGTATGGCCTTGAGTTGAACAAGAGCAAGACGGAAGTCTTGATTTTGGACGGTGAACAACAACCTGCCACATGAGTAGGGTTGCTGGGTTTCAGGTGGTGGGGAGATTTATCTGCATGAGAATTCTGGTCTCAAACAATGGAGGCTGCTCGGATGAGATAAGGACACGCGTTGCCCTGGGCCACGTGACGACTACCAAACTCTGCAAGATATAGGGGGATAGGACCATCACCAAGAATACGAGCGAGTCTGAAGCTGGTAAATGCGCTGATATTTCCTTTATAGTTTATTTTCATTTCCATATTGATAAAGTTGGGAATAATTCCACGTAATCAATACTGCTTATTAAAAGTACAATATATTTATGCTTAAAAATACAGTATTTGTAGTACTGGTTTTGATCTGTATCGATAATCCTCAGCTGCATTAACTCTTTGCAGTCCAATTATCTGTCACATGTTCCAACAGTCTGATCCAAATTAATTTTCCACATTTTTACCTAGTCAGATTAAACTCAGAACTTTTATTAGTAACTATAATTATATTATTATGGTTAATTATATTCTGTAAACATGAGTCTAGTGAGTTATTTACAGCTTTACACAAAAGGCTAATATCTCATTTTGCAGATATGAAAGATTTCCGGTCTAAAGAATTTGTTTGTCGTGTGCTTTCTTCAGTGAAATTTTCACTAGAAAAAGTTTTTTACAAAGATTTTGGATGCTCCATTTAGAAAACACTCAACATCAAGGTATCAGTCTTAGAACCAGAACTCAGTCAGTAATTTTCTAAATTTTTTTTTTTCTTTTTTTGTTATTTGCTTTACGTCGCACCGACACAGATAGGTCTTATGGCGACGATGGGACAGGGAAGGGCTAGGAGTGGGAAGGAAGCGGCCGTGGCCTTAATTAAGGTACAGCCCCAGCATTTGCCTGGTGTGAAAATGGGAAACCACGGAAAACCATCTTCAGGGCTGCCGACAGTGGGGTTCGAACCCACGATCTCCCGAATACTGGATACTGGCCGCAATTAAGCGACTGCAGCTATCGAGCTCGGTTTTCTAAAATATGTTGACAGTAAATGTAGGGAATATTCCTCACCTGGGCCATACTTGTCTGTTGATGAATCTGTTGTTGGTTTCAAGGCAAGAATATGCTTTATAACCTACAACCCCAAGAAACCAAGTGGGGGCTCCGTGTGTATGTTTTTGCGGACTCTCTTTGTGGATACATTGTATCCTTTGTGCTTTACCACGGAAAATTGACAACTTGCAACGCTGGAGTTCACCACACCTTCATCTTCACTTGTCAGTACTCTAAATTCCTCGTTCAATTCAAATAAATAATCATCGTCACTGCTGTCTAAATAAACGTGCGTACGTATTTCTTCTTCAGTCATATTTGCCGCTTTTATATCGCAAGTTCAATTGAGACAATTCGCATTCACAGATAAATGCGCCTAGTACAACACATGTGCAGCACTACTCAACGTAAATACAGCTGACAGGCCGCGCCCGCAGGTAACCATGATGATACACGGCTGCGTGTATCTCATATTATTTCCATGTAGATAACAGAACGGCTTCCTTCGCGTACAAAAATTTGCTCCAGAAACTCCACGGCTATCGATCGACCTCAATCAGGTCAAAGATCTTCGATAAGTAACTTCTCAAGTAGAACGAAACATAATGTCAAGGTGACCTCGATGTTGGACCAGTTACCAGTTACCTCGACATCATGGTTTATGACGCCAATGTAGATGGTCCGTTATTGGACATTATACATTTTCCAGCTAACTCATTCCTGGTTGCCAGCGTTTCGCCCCAGTGTGCTAAATTGGACTCATCAGTTGGTAAATAACACACCTGCCAAGAGGCATGAAATATTTCAGGTTCCCTATAGGAATCAACATCTGTATCGTCTGATTGCCAGGCAGGCATCAATTTTTGGAATTGAGACAAAGTCTCTCATAGTGCATTGGCACTGCCGGTGGCTCCAAGTAGCCTACACAGTGGCCTCCAAGGTATGCACTAGCCATGTGTCTTGGTAGGTGTGCTATTTACCTACTGATGAGCCCAATTTAGCACACTGGGGTGAAACGCTGGCAACCAGGAATGAGTTAGCTGGAAAATGTATAATGTCCAATAACGGACCATCTACATTGGCGTCATATACCATGATCTTGATTTATGAATTTCATTTTCCGTATTGACATTTACCAATCTTCATAAAAGGAAAGAAAAATTCCACCTAATCAATACATTTATTTTCTTGTAAAGTATTACAATCTAGGACCGGTTTCGACCCTTCATAGGTCATCCTCAGCTATATCAGAATCACATTTGCATTTCTATCTTATACCTCTGAAAGACCTTCATGATGTATTGTTTCATAATTTTCAGTGAAAACTTATCTAAAAAACTTACAAATTTCTAAGCGTAGTACGAGGTACATTACTCGTCAAACGGCCAAGAAACTGATGGGCAGTACGAGGTACATTACTCGTCAAACAGTCAAGAAACTTGCATTTCAAACATCCAGCAACTTTACCAGCCTTAAAAAAGGGAAAGGAACCACCACAGTCTTACGGCATTTGATGGGAGAAAACTCCAGAAGTTAGGCCAGAACTGAATTACACATATATTCCATAATTTAACACGCATCAAGCTTATATTGATCCATTTCACAGTTATAGGAATGTGATGTTATTTACAAATGGAACCTATAAAGATCAACATTCGACATATATAAAAAAAGGCAAATTATGGAAATATAACGCAAGAATCAAGGCCAACACGTTTCAGTGTCATTAAACACACTGACTATATTACTAGACATTCAAGTGTTTTTAAAACTTCTGTAGTAAATGATACATTCAATTTAATAGACATTTATGTTTTATACAATACATAATCAACATAATATGAAACTTGTAATTTTATGCAAGAAGGAACTGACATTTAATCATTGGTTTAAAAGCCAACCATACACGGCATATTTAAACATTATCAATATCTGATGTTATATAAGACAAATTGTTATAATATTTTACCACATAACAACGCAAGATCCAAGCAATAAGTAATTTAGACTTTAAAGTACAATGATTAGACTTTAAAATACATTAGTGTGTTTATGTAAAAATATTTTATAGAGGTCAACACGCATTTATATTTTGCCTAAAATAATATCACTCCAGCAATAAGGTATAAAGATGTAACATGATATTTTATTATAATTATCACGCAAGCTTTATTCATCAAATTTTACTGATAGTCTATTCATGATTGTACATAAGTATAAAAGGGTTTCGATTCAACAGAATAAGCAATACCTAAGATAGATGCTTAATCAACCCAAGGATGCATTCTGTCAGCCCAAGGGCATGTATATAATAGACAAAGTTTTGTAATTTTAATTTTTAATTTTAACACAACGCTTAGAAATTTGTAAGTTTTTTAGATAAGTTTTCACTGAAAATTATGAAACAATACATCATGAAGGTCTTTCAGAGGTATAAGATAGAAATGCAAATGTGATTCTGATATAGCTGAGGATGACCTATGAAGGGTCGAAACCGGTTCTAGATTGTAATACTTTACAAGAAAATAAATGTATTGATTAGGTGGAATTTTTCTTTCCTTTTATGAAGATATACCATGATGTCGAGGTCACCTCGATGTTGGACCGGAAAAGGTTAAGAACATGAGATACCGAGCTCGATAGCTGCAGTTGCTTAAATGGGGCCAGTATCCAGTATTCGGGAGATAGTAGGTTCGAACCCCACTGTCGGCAGCCCTGAAAATGGTTTTCCGTGGTTTCCCATTTTCACACCAGGCAAATGCTGGGGCTGTACCTTAATTAAGGCCACGGCCACTTCCTTCCCACTCCTAGCCCTTTCCTGTCCCATTGTCGCCATAAGACCTATCTGTGTCGGTGCGACGTAAAAAAAAAAAAAAAAAAAAAAACATGAGATAAAGCAACATGTACAAATCATTGGACATTACTTAGTTTAAGAATGTGATAAAAAGGGATGATGAACAACATTAATAACAAGTTAAAATCATTAAAATTTGAATTGTGTCCATATGTCCCTTATAGTGCCCATTACACCTGTTGTAGTTCTGTCGTTTTCATAGTTAAAATGCACTTAAAAGTCCTGGTGTGTTGCTGGTTGAACACTTCATATCTTGTGTGATGCATATTCCGGTGAGGTGTAGGCTTGTCAAATTGGTGCTGAGGTATGTTGCTTGTTGTGCTGGCACAATCACTCCATTACTCAAAGGCCCTTACCTAATGAATAAAGAACAAAAACACACTTAACTATTCCCCTGCAAGACACGCCCCTGCCCACCTGATTTACTGCTCCCATCCCCTCCCTCACTTCTCCCTCTCCCCCCTAGACTACCCACAGCGCTAACCCTCGCCGTACAAGGAGCCGTGCACAACGTGCTTCCAGCAGGGCAACATCATCTGCCCTCGCGAACTGAGTGAGTAAACTAACACATACAGCTTCCATCTCATATCACACAAAACAGACATTCTCTCATATGCAATCTTTTCTCTTTTCCATTTAGACTCTACAACTACTATCCCATAGATGATTTCACCTACTCCAAATATACAATAAACAACAAGAAAACTTAAATGAATCATTATTGATCTGCACTTTGGGCAGTCACACAGGTGGCAGATCCCCTATCTGTTGTTTTCCTAGAATTTAAATGATTTCAAAGAAATTGGAAATTTATTGAACATCTGCCTAGGTAAGGTATTCTAATCGCTAACTCCCCTTCCTATAAACGAATATTTGCCCCAATTTGTCCTCTTGAATTCCAACTTTATCTTCATATCGTGATCCTTCCTACTTTTAAAGACACCACTCAAACTATAATAATGATAATGGCGTCTGGCCTCCGGAGAGGCCTGGTGTGGGTCTTTTGATCTGATGCCCGTAGGCGACCTGCGCGTCGTGATGAGGATGAAATGATGATGACTGTACACACACCCAGACCCGTGCCATATGAATTAACTCATTATGGTTAAAATTCCTGACCCTGCCGAAAATTGAACCTGGGACCCCTGTGACCAAAGGCCAGTACGCTAACCATTTAGCCATGGAGCCGGATACCACTCAAACTTATTCGTCCCATACATTCAAAGCTTGCAACTTCTACTTAAAGAACATGACATCAATCTCCACAAGCAAATAAGATCAATCAGTGCCAGCTTAACTCATTTTGACTTTAAGGCAGCCCTGCCAGTACAAAAAGCAACATACCTCAGCACCAATTTAACAAGCCTACACCTCACTAGAATAAGTATCACACAAGATACAAAGTGTTCAACCAGCAACACAGCAGGACTTTTAATTGCATTTTCACTATGAAGAAGACAGAACTATAATAGATGTAACAGGCGCTGTAAGGGACCTAAGGACACAATTCAAATTTTATTGTTTAATGTTGTTCGTCATTGCTTTTTAATCACATTCTTAAACTAATTAATGCCCACTGATTTGTACATGTTGTTTTATCTCATGTTCTTAATGCAGGTACTGCAAATAGTGTATTTTTAAGCACAGATACATTGTAGGCTACTTTAAATAAGCAATAATTGTCCGGTCCTGAGTCCGGAATGAGAAAGGAGGAGGGTTGGCTGGTCTGGTACCCAGCTGTAAGACTGCTGATGCTGAGTGTTGGGCCAACGCCTTCAGACGGATGAGCTCCCTTAAGTGGGTTGATGGTCCCTGCAGTGGAGGAAATGACACTGGAATCCATCACATAAAGACCCAACGGTAAACAAGTGGAGGAGGAACCTCTCGCTTCGGTTCCCAATGGTTGTGGAGGCGGATGAGGTCATGCCAGACGGACTGGCTGTGAAGGCGTTACTCATTCATAACTGGAGTCTGTAGCAGGACGTTGCAATCTTGGTGCCTAACCCTGCACGTCTCATCTCACGTGCCGCAGGATGTGGTTTGGAGACCGTAGTGTGAGGGTCACTTCCTGGCAAGTCGGGATCCTCTTCAAACAAAATCCATGCCAGTAGCACTTTTCCTGCTACTTTCTTCACTTCGATCAAGTCCAGCGGCGATGGGGGAAGGATCGTGAAGGCAGGTTTGGGGTAAACTGGGAACCTCTAGTCCTGACCTGTATGTTGGCGGCAGATGTGTGATGGTCGTCTTCATGAGACCCGGTGGCTACTCATGAATTCGGTCCTGCGTGGGCAGGCCTATTTAGGACCACCGCTGCCCACCCCAAATGGGGAAGGCCCTAGAAAATGTGGGCTAAATATCGGAAGTCACCCTTTCGCCTGGCTGGCCAGCTACCCCAGTGGGCAACCCCACATGCGGTCAAAATATGGCAGATGAACGTAAAATTATAATTGGATCCTGGAATATCAGGACCTTCGACATCTTGAGCCTTGGCCTGGGTAAGGTATCTCTTCTTGGCCAAAGCTTGCTTCTCCTTGATGTCCTGTTGCTGCCACTCTGCTAGGGAAACAGCTGCATCATCTTGACCAGAAGTGGGAGGTGGACTTATCTCCCAATCCCTGGTGTCGTATAGTTGTTGATCCAGAAACAGCTCCGCTGGGGAATAACCAATCACATGGTTGATGTGACGTCGCAGGGCAAAGAGTGACTGTGGTATCTGACGGTCCCACAGTCAATGTTCTTTGTCTATTAGGTGGACCCGTAGCATTCTTTTCAGCTCCTGGTTCCGTCGTTCCGTTGGATTGGCCCTTGGGTTGTAGATAGGGGTGGTCCAGTGTTCCACACCCCATTCTGTCATAATTTGCTGCCACTTCCTTGATGTGAACTGACTCCCGTTGTCTGACAGAATGTACCATGTATAACCGTAGCGGCTGAATACCTCATTTTGTAGGAGGCTGGTGATGCGCCCCATCATAGCTTCTGGTATCGGAA
Organism: Anabrus simplex; assembly: GCF_040414725.1. Classification (NCBI taxonomy): domain Eukaryota; kingdom Metazoa; phylum Arthropoda; class Insecta; order Orthoptera; family Tettigoniidae; genus Anabrus; species Anabrus simplex. The sequence goes on along the minus strand of NC_090266.1, from coordinate 624,269,697 downwards.
AGGCCTCAGTCCATCTTGTGAAGAGGTCGGTGATTGCTAGGAGTCCTGTTTTACCCCATGAAGTCCGGGGCTATGACGTCCCAAGGGCGTTGTGGCCTTCTTCCTCGCTGACTCGAATCTGCCTTCCTGTTACTCGCCTTGGTGCAGGCACAGATGTAGCACTCCTTCACATAGTCCAGGATGTCTTTCTGCATGTTGACCCAGAAGAATCTTCGTCGGATAGACTGATATGTCTCTTCACCTCATGGATGTCCAGCTTCAGTGCTGCCGTGGAACTTCTCGAGGATGTCCATCATGTGCTGTCTAGGGATCACTAGTATTGCAGGCGTGTCGGAGAGTTGCGTTCTGTACATCAAGAGTCCTCCGTCAAGCTGGAAGTTCTTGTAGCACATCTTGAATTCCCTCGTGACGAGTCAACTATAGGTGTTCTGTCTCCTAATCCGCTGTGTCATGGTCCTACAGGGCTTGTCTTGTTCTGGCCACTGTTCGAGTTACTCCCAGATCAAGTTCCTTCTTGATGGTCTTAAGGACAGGTTCCTTAGGCTCACTCTTGTGTTTTTGTGGGAACTCCCTCTTGACAATAGTGCTCCTAGCTTCAGATTCCATCACTGGGTGCCTTTATAAACTCTCTGCTCCTATGTTCGTCGGTCCTGGGATGTGACACCCATCAAAATCAAATTCTGTGAATAACAGAGCCCATTGCATCAATTTAGATTTAGAGCCAGAGACAGAGTTCAACCATTTGAGAGCAGTGTTATCTGTGTAGAGCTAGAACCTCCTTCCCTCCAAGTAGCCTCTGAGTTTGCCCTTGGCCCACACCACAGCTAAGGCTTCCTTCTCGGCAGTACAGTAGCGTTGTTCGATGGGAGATAGTTTTCTGCTGGCATACTCTATGACGTCCCTTCCGCCATCACTCCTCTCCTCGTATAACACTGTTCCTAAGCCGTAGTCATTGGCGTCCGTCTGCTGGCACATCTTCCGTTGAGGGTCACTCAGTCAATCAATACTGATCTGCATTTAGGGCAGTCGCCCAGGTGGCAGATTCCCTATAAGTTGTTTTCCTAGCCTTTTCTTAAATGATTTCAAAGAAATTGGAAATTCATTGAACATCTCCCTTGGTACGTTATTCCAATCCCTAACTCCCCTTCCTATAAATGAATATTTGCCCCAATTTGTCCTCTTGAATTCCAACTTTATCTTCATATTGTGATCTTTCCTACTTTTAAAGATGCCACTCAAACTTATTCATCTTCTAATGTCATTCAATGCCATCTCTCCGCTGACAGCTCGGAACATACCACTTACGAAAAAGATGTTGATTCCCATAGGGAAGCTGAAACATTTGTTCCAAATGAGTAATTTTATAATACCAATATAGTTGATACGTTATTGGACATCATAAATTTTCCAGCTAACTCATTCCTGGTTGCCAGCGTTTCGCCCCATTGTGGTAATTTAGGCTCATTAATTGGTAAATAGCACACCTACCAAGACGCATGGCTATTGCTAGTCGAGCAGCTCGTCTTCTTTCTCCCAAGTCTTCCCAGCCTGAATTTGCAACATTTTAGTAACACCACTCTTTTGTCGGAAATCACCCAGAACAAATAGAGCTGCTTTTCTTTCAGTTTTTTCCAGTTCTTGAATCAATTCTGGTGAGGGTCTCATACCCTAGAACCATACTCTAGTTGGGGTCTTACCAGAGACATATGCCCTCTCCTTTACATCCTTACTACAACCCCTAAACGCCCTCATAACCATGTACAGAGATCTGTACCCTTTATTTACAACCCCATTGATGTGATAACCCCAATGAAGATCTTTCCTTATATTAACACCCAGATATTTACAATGATACCCAAAAGGAACTTTTACCCCATCAACTCAGTAATTAAAACGGAGGTCTTTTCCTATTTGTGAAACTCACAACCTGACTTTTAACCCCATTTTTTCATCATACCATTGCCTGCTGTCCTTCTCACAACATTATCGAGGTCATGTTGCAGTTGCTCACAATCTTGTAAATTATTTATTACTCTATAGAGAATAACATCATCCAGAAAAGGCCTTACCTCTGATTCCTCTTCTTTACTCGTCGGGATGGGCTAGACCGGAAGTGTTGCACATCACAGCCTTAATGTCTTGGAATGCTACCTCTTCCTTGTTGGTCCATCGAAACGGCCGGTTGTTATGGAGTAGATCGGTGAGTGGTATTGCCTTCTGTTGAAAGTGTGGCATGAAGCTGCTATACCTTCCACACAAGCCAAGGAACTGACGTACTTGTCGCATTCCTGCGGGTGTCCAGCTTCTTCGATAGCTGGATTCTTCTGTGGTTGTCTTTCTAAGCCTTCAGATGTTAGGGCATAGCCAAGATATTCTACGCTGGACTGGGCGAAGTAGCACTTCTCCAGGTGGCAAGTCAGTCCATGCATCTTCAGTTACCGACAGTCACTTAAGTGCGGCCAGTATCCAGTAATCAGGAGATAGTGGGTTCGAACCCCACTGTCAGCAGCCCTGAAGATGGTTTTTCCTGGTTTCCCATTTTCACATCAGGCAAATGCTGGGGCTGTACCTTAATTAGGGCCACGGCCACTTCCTTCCCATTCCTAGGCCCTTCGTATATATCCCATCGTCGCCGAAAGACCTATCTGAGTCGGCGCGATGTGAAGCAAAAAAAAAAAAAAAAAAGGAAAGAAAGAATCTTCAGTCGTTCCAGTACTTTCCTCAGATGTACAAGGTGTTCTTGAAAATTCTTGCTGTGAATTAAAATGTCGAGTTACACCTGGGGGAAATCTCCAACATATTCTGACAATACCTTATCCATCAGTCGTATGAAGGTGGCAGGAGCATTCTTTAATCCAAAAGGCATTACTGTATACTGGTACAATCCTCTCGGTGTCATGAAGGCGGTCAGTGGTCCAGAACTTTCCTCGACCACTAACGGTCTTCTCGTTCAACTTGCGGAAGTCCACACGCAGTCGATACTTCCCATTCTTCCTTTTCGGTGGGACGATAGGTGAAGCCCAACAGGATGTAGAGGGACCTTGACCTTCCATCTCTTGAATCTTCTGAATGACGAAGTTGCGCTTATCCGGATTGCTTAGATATGGACATTGCTTGATGGGTGAGGAAGTGCTGCATTCAGTGGTGTGCGTTACCTTGGTAGTCCGTCCTATTTTATTGGTGATGACTTCCGGAAAGTCCTTTAAGTTGCGTCTCCGCACCTCTTCAATTGGTTGAATATGCGTTAATTGGATATCTTCCAGCGACTTACGCATCCTTCCGAGTCCGGAGATTTCCATTGAGCCAGGCGACCGTCAGACGTCTGTTTTTCCCAAAAAGACTTTGTGAGCTGCATAGTCTAGGACAGGGATGGCGAACCTTTTCCAACTAGTGTGCCATTTTAGGTCTGGATTATTATTCTCAACTGTTTACTGTGCCACTTGTTATTTTCGTTTGTAATGGATACAACCTCTACCCCTACTAATCACCGCTACCACCGACTTCCATCCCTAATTCCAAATTGTGTTCATAATATATTACATATATATATATATATTGTAAAATACCAAATACATGTGATTGCATGTTTCATGGTCGTATTTTGCGAATACCGCAAAAATAGTAGCTTTGTCATTTATGTTAGGTTCATAACTTGTCTTCACAATATTCACTGTAGAAAATATCTGCTTGCAGGAGTATGATGACCCAAACAAAGTAAGTAGCGCTGTAGCAAGTTTCTTCATGGCCAAAAACTTTTGTGGGAGACTGTTCCACTGTTCAAGTATTAAGTTCTCCGGCTTCTGGAGAGAGTATTCACCATCCACAGCACACCCGATTTTCACTAATGCTTCATCAAATTGTACGAAATTTTCACCCATACATGCTTTCTTAAAATTCAGTCAACTCCATTTCTAAACTGCCAATATCTAACCATTCAAAAAAAAAGTCATTTGTGCAATATGAGGTTTGGAAATAAAGTGCGATACTTTCTCCATATCTCAATATTGGGATCATTTCTTGGCAACTATTTGTCTTACAAAATTCACAACAATAAACAGTTACTCACTACAAAAAACTACGCGATGCTGGCAACCACACACAAGCCAAATATCACTAATTCACTTGATATGGGTGAGCGAATGGCTCGTCGGCTGCATCTGACATTTATTTCACTTGACTTCAGGACCTCTGGGTGTTGTAGTGTTGCCATAATGCACGTTCGAACGGAACTAGAATTTAGATATTCGGTATTTATTTCTTAAACCTGAAACACTATGACTATACGATGGATGAGATATGTATAGTCTAGAGTACAAAACGTACATAAAAATGTTAAGATGGTCATGTGGTGTGCCACCGAAATCGTGTTCGCGTGTCACCTAATGGCACGCGTGGCATAGGTTCGCCATCCCTGGTCTAGGATCACCTTGTATTTCACAGGAAATAATGACCTAATATGATATCAGGTTCTGAATCACTGCAACGACAGTTACAATAGGCATGTTCATGCAATTGGCGGTTAGGTTAGTCTATCCTTGGTTGGAATGGGTGACCCCGTCCGCTGCTCCCACTACCCTTCCGAGATGGCGAGACTTCATCGGAGGTAGTAATCTGGCAACAGTCCCGTTGACAAATGAATGGCTTGCTTGGCTGTCTAGTATAGCTGAAAAATTCTTGTTGCCTATCCTTAAGATGATAGCTGGACGGGGTTGGCCTGTTCTACTCGCAATCTGACCAATCCCTCTCCTACTTGACCAGGGTTGCTTGTCTGTTGAGTCTTGGGCGTATTCCTGTTCCTGGTCTCGTCCCACCTCAATCCTGAATGGGCTGGACCTAGTTTTCCGACGTCAAGGCTGGGCACTTGTTCTTCAGGTGTTCCGTTCTTCCACACTGGTAGCACTTCCTAACTGCGCTGGTCTCTTCTGTAGCTTTGCTCTTGTGTTCCTCCTCCAATTGGGCGATGATTCTATGTAGATCATCAAAGGATCTCGTTTGTGACACCTTCACTAGGGGTGGAAACTTATCGTGGAGCAGCTCTGTGATCTGGTAAGATCTCGTTCTTGCTTCCTTCCAGGTGCAGACGCTTGATGAACTGGTACTTCTGTAGGTCGATGGCGCTAGCTCTCATGCCAGTGGGTTGTGCCTCAGTCAGTAGCTTCCCTTACACCTCTTCGGAATTAAACCTAGCAAAGAATTCCCTCTTGAAGTCTGCCCAGTTTAAATTTAAGCCCCTCAAGTTATTCCACCAAGTAGCGGCCCGCCCCTTTTATCGCGGTGTGATGAGTTGCACAAAGATGTCCTCTGGTAGATTAGTCCTTCCTCGTAGACTGACCGATCCCTCAACGAAGCCAGTCAGGTTCTTTTCCAGTCGCCCGTGGTATTCCGGAAGGCTCTCTATAATCACCTTCGGGTCCAGGTGTCCTGTATTGCTGGTTAGGTTTGAGGGGGATAGAGGTGTGGCGATACGTCATGTTTGAATTAATCTATCATCTCCTGTGTGAAGGATGCTTTCCCTTATATTCTGTACGTCTCCCTTGATCGTCGAAAACAGGTTTTCTAACCTTCCTTCATTATCAGAAATACGGCTCCCAAAATTTCCCTCGACAGTAGAATTTCTCCCTTCATCCTGTTACTTTCTGCCAGAAACCTGGATTTCCACCTCCTCCTTGAGGTTTGAGATATTCTCTTCCAGATGGCTTGCTCTACTATCGATCTGTTCAACCTGTCCCAGTTTTGACCTGTTGTGCGATGTCTGCTGCGTTAATTGATTGGTGACGTTGATTTGGGATGAAATTTTGTCATTTACGATTTAAATTTTCTATTCTAGGCCCTGTTCAACTTTGTAAACCTGTGTGTACATTTGTGAGATTCGTCCGGTTAAAACTGAGTTAGCTTGAGAAATTTGGTCGTTTACTTTTGAAAATTGGTCTGTTAAGTTGGAATAAACTCGTGAATCAATGTGTGAGATTTTGTCATTGAGTGCTTGCTTCATGGTCATTAAATTAGAACACATTTTGGAATATTTACCTCATCTTCGTCGACCTCGATGAAATCTGTTCGGGAACTTCTCCTTTTTCAACGAGATCTTCTCGTAACCATGTCTGCAGCAATTTCTTCTTGCTGTTCGTTGGGAGATTTCTCTTGGCGAGTTCATCTTTGAGTTGTTGAACGGACATTTTTCTAGTATCATTTGCATTTTGTTCTATTTCGCACTTCACTCGTATTCACTCATAAATTCTTACGTCCTGTCCACGGTGATGTAATTATAAAGGCGCACACGAAATGCTGTCACTCGCATACACAGACTTTATTTGCATTTATTTACAGGTTATACATTAACAACACAAATCAACAAACCACCGTTTTTAACAATTGCCTATCATGAAGCACATGGAGATTGCAACCTTGAAACAGTTAACTGCTGACTGCTTATATTAGCATGTCAGCCTAAACACAACACATGTTCACAAAAACAACTCCAGCTAACCAGTAACTCAACTCCACCATCAAGACTGCTTCCTTATATATGTCGCTTGGCTAGGCTTCTAGAAGGATATGTCACAACATATCTTCTAGTAAATTGTAGAATGCTTAATACATAGTTACAATTGGAAGGAAGGTTCTATATAGTTCTCGTCTTACCTAGTGTTATTCTGGATATTGTAGTGTGTTGCATAATACTGTAGTGGATTACACATCATATATATGGGCAATAATAAATCATATATGGTTAATTACAGGTTCTTACATTAACTAAATTCATATATATATATATATATATACAGCTCGTAAATAATAATGATACTAATAAATGGATGTAAACACTTCATAGCCGTACATCACAACTCATAATATTAATAATCATAATAATCATTCGAGCTCGATATTTTCATTATTTACCCATGGGTTAAAGAAAATTGTTTTCAAGTTATATCAGTTTATCACACTTGCATCAAGACAAAACTGGTAAATGGTCATCAGTTCACACCCATTGCATTCAGTGAAAGGCTCGTGTCACTCCGTATACCACTCTCCGGAGATAGGTTCTTCAATCATCTCTGCATATGCCTCCACCCTGAAAGCTGATGAAACTAAGAACCATTTCTACCACCAGCTGAACTCCATCATCACCAAGATAGCACCGTCAGACAAACTGCTACTGCTTGGAGACTTCAATGCCAGAGTGGGAAGGGACAGTCGGTTTGGGGGGGAGTGTAGCGGGCAAACATGGTATTGGTAATTGCAAAGCCAATGGTCTGCTACTTCTCGGCCTGTGTGCAGAACACGAGCTGTTCATCACTAACACTGTTTCGCCTACCTAACTGTTACAAGACCACATGGATGCACCCATGATGAAAGCACTGGCACTTCCTTGACTACGTCATCACTAGACAGTGTGATGGGAAAGATGTTCTCATCACTAAGACTGCAAGGAGTATTGATGATTGTTGGACAGATCACAAACTTCTGATCTGTCGACTCAGAATATCTTTCCATCCGAAACCAGCTGTGCATCACCCAAGCAAGCCCCGACGCAAGTTTGCCACTTTCAAACTCTCAGATAAATCCACATCGACAGACTTCCAAAATGCCATCATGAACGGATTGGCAAGCAATCCAGTATGCACAAATGACTTGAAGCAAGAATGGTTAACACTCCAAAGGGCTATCATTGAGTCAGCTGAGGAAAGCATCAGCTACGAGAAAAGAAAGAAGCAAGACTGGTTCGAAGACATAGTGAAGAAATTCTGAGCCTTATCAGTACCAAACGGGAAGCCCACCCATCCCTTCTTCAAGATCCATCATCCATTGTGAAGAAAGCTGTGTTTCAAGATTTGATACTGAAATGTCAGACCCAAATAAGAGAAATGAAGAACAACTGGTGGCAGGAGAAGGCTCTAGAACGCCAAAGACTCTCCACCCTTTTAAACCGAAGCTCTACTGCTGCCAATGACTTTCTACGGCATGTGCCACAACTTCCTCCTCACCCATGAATGGCGATGCCATCAGCTTATCAGGAATTCTGTGTGGCATTTGATAGGCTGAAACCTAGGAAAGCACCTGGACCAGACAACATCCCTCTGGATCTAATTTAAGGTGGAGGCTTACCCCTAAAAACAAGGCTCTTCACACTCGTCCTTTCAATTTGGGAAATCCTAAAAGTACCCGTGATCTCAAAAATGCCAATATCATCACTATTTTCAAGAAAGGTGACTAGTATATGTGACAACTAGTGTGGCATTTCTCTGTTATTCATTGTAGTTAAACTTCTCGCAAGGATTCTGCTTAGCCACCTGCAAGTCATCTCCGAGAGGATTCTACCAGAGTCTCAATGTGGTTTCCGAGCCTTCAGAGGTACTGTTGACATGATCTTTTGTGCTAGGCAGTTGCAAGAGAAATGCAGAGAACAACAGAAGCCTCTCTATATTGTGTTTTATAACCTGGAAAAGGCCTTCGATAGTGTTCCAATACTTGGTATGTGGACAGTTCTGAGACGCTTTGGTTGTCCTGAGCATTTTATGGGCCTGGTGCAAGCACTTCATGATGGTATGACTGGACAGATTCTCCATCAAAACAACTTCTCCGAACCATTCCCAATCACACATGGATTGAAGCAGGGTTGCGTACGTGCTCCAAATCTGTTTGCCTTGTATCTGGCGGCCATGCTTTATCAAACAGACAACCCCGGCATAGAGATTAAATACTGCTTTGATGGTGGCTTATTCAACTTGGCCAGATTTCACTCGTGAAGGCATACCAGTGTTACTAGAGTAACTGAAATGCAGTATGCTGATGATACTGCATCACCGGCTCTTATACCTGAGGAACTGCAACAGTCAGTCAACAATTTCAAGGATTCATATGACCTTTTTGGCCTCACCATAATTGCCAAAAAAACCAAGGTACTTGCTTAGCCTGCACCAGGGACTAACATCCCAGAATTTAACATTACCATCTCAAACACAAAATTAGAACAAGTAGACCACTTCACTTACCTTGGGAGTATCTTGTTAAAGAGCTGTACTTCAGAATAGGATGTGGAAAACAGGCTTCGTGCTGCCCATGTGGCCTTTGGCCGTCTATCACACAGAGTCTTCAGGAATAAAAACCTTACAGTTCGCACAAAACCAATGGTGTATCAGGCTGTAGTAATATCTACACTTTTGTATGGCTGTGAAACGTGGACCTCATACCGCCATGACATCAAAAAGCTGGAGCTCTTTTACCATGGCATCAAAAAGCTGGAGCGCATTTACCAGCAAAAACTACACTCCATCATGAACATTAAGTGGAAAAACTACGTTTCTAATGTTGAAGTTCTTGAGAAAGCATGTGCTAAGAATGTAGAAGCATTGGAAATTGGCCATCGCCTCAGATGGGCAGGACATATGTGCTGTATGAATGACACCAACTACCATGCCAGATCCTCCATAGTGAACTTGGCTCCAGTTCAAGACCACGGGGTGCCCCCCCGAGACGTTTCAAAGACCATCTGAAACAAACTTTAAAGATGGCAGAAATAAACCCACAAACGTGGGAAACACTTGCCTAGGACCGTTTACTTTGGCAGAAAAGTGTCTGTGCCTCAGTTCAACACTTCGAACAAGAACTCCGCAGACATGATGATATTAAGCGACAGGAATGCAAACTTCGCCAAACCCATCCAAGATCTCCCCTGTCCCTCAGCTGTGCAATGTGTGGACATATGTTCTATGCAAGAATTGGCCTGTACAGTAACCGGAAGTTTAAACACAAACTGCTGTGAATTGAAGTGAGCTATTAGCCAGGAAATCTGTAAACTAGGAAACTAGTAACTGCTGATGACGATTGATTAGGTGGCGTTATCCCCATCTTACAATCCCGATATTTCCTATTGCCACACATATGCAGTTGAGATATGGACAATGAAAACAGTTCACAGGAAGAAGATAGAAGCGCTGGAAATGTGGGTCTATTGCCGAGTCCTGTGCATATCTTGGACGGAACACCAAACCAACGCTTCAGTTCTTGAGGAGATTGGAGTCAAGGAGAGGCTCGTGGAGATCAGCAGAGTATCCTCGAGATGCTTTGGCCAAATTTCAAGAAGGAAGGAAGCTATGGAGAAAATGGTGTAGAAGGGAAGGTACCAGAAGGGAGACCTCAGGAGCGGGCACTTGCAAGATGGGTCGATCGGATAAGGGCACTTGTTGGAAAGTCTTATTCAAGATTTTGCAGCAGGCCAAAGATTGATCAGCATGGTGAAAACTCTCCAACTGCTAGTGACATGTGACCACTCCTTGTCGAGGGTAAAAATGGGAAGAGAGAATGAGAGCATTAGTGACAAGTCATAAATGTGGAAGTTGTAATGAAGTGGGGCTGTAACTGATACCTGTGGTAGGTTTTACGACTTTTGCAATCAGATGGGAGTGCTTCAAATTATTTTACACATGTTAGATATTACTTTAACTCTTCGCGGGTACATATATGAGGGGTCTAGGTTCAAAATGTGACTTTTCCATTCTAGTTCTTTTCGAGGAGAACAGAGATAAGTTTTCCTTTTAATCAAGTTAGTATTCTGCTATTCTCTTGGCATTATTGGTTTTATTTATCATCAGTGAATCATATGTAAAAATTTTGTACTAGGAAATTTAATCAATATTGAGAAAATTACAATTAAAATTTGGAAAAGTCTCACTTTGAAATTCATTATTGAACCACAGAAATAGTGTTTGCATATTTTTATTATAAATGTACATTTTGTGCAGTTTTAATCAAATGAACCTGCAGCATACACACTATAACCGTATTATGTTAATTTTGAGATGCAGTTCACCTTCACATCACACACAAGGGTCGACTTATGCCTCATACATAAAAATCGGCTTCTGCATCTAGATTTTCACAAAACTCCCAAATTTCACACATGATTATCAACTTCTACTTCTTGATGTTCACAAAAGTCCTGAGTTTCAGTGGCAGTGTGTTCGCTGGCTAATAAATTTCTGTAGAATGCTAAGTTCTCATTTTGAATCCATTCATCCCCAAAGTGCTTTCTAAGTAAGGTCTTCACATTCTGTAACTTTTCTCTTTTCGCAGAAACTTCTTGTTCAATTAAACGTGGAGTTATCTGCGACACAGTCTGCAACTTTTTGAAAATTGTTTTAGGTGAGCACAAATCACTTTTATAAAACTGTTTCCCTCTCACTCGTAGAACTTGCATACCCAATTCTATTACGATCCTCTTTGCAGTATTAAATTTGAAATGGCACTGGCTTGTTGACTAAGCAATCCTGAACATTACTTTTCCAATCAAAATTTCCATAATCAGTTTCTAATTTGAAGACTTTGCCATATATCAAAAACATTTCTTCATATTCATTAGGATTTATTATTGTTGCCATTTTCCTCGGTTCTTTTTCATTATTATTATGTGCCAGCCCCATGGTAGCCCCTTTCGGTACTTCCAGGCGACTCAGTCGACCTGAAATCTTCCATCCGGCTTGTGGGGTGGAGCCGACCTTTCCGTGTATTGTTCTCGTCGGCCGGCTTACTTGTTAGTTCGTTGGAGATTCAACGGGAATGTTCTGTCCCTAGTGACATTGCGAAATTTCTGGGCCAAATCAAGCGACCTATAAAAAGGGAGGCTAGCTGCGGACAGTCGCTCAGTGTTGGACTTCGTGTGAGCCCACGCCCTTAGGAACATTTCCAGTGAAGTCTACCTCGGACATTGTTCATTTGTTTTTCTAGAAGGAGCTCTTCAGGTGTCCTCTGTTATGTTCATTTCTCAGTTCATACAGTAGTATGCCTGTACACTCAAACCAGTGACAATTATAGCTTTCGTTATGTTCCTTTGAAGTGAAAGTAAATATTTTATTCCTTTTAAAAACATCAGCTCTCCCTGTCTTGTCATGAGTTCGCCTGTCACGCACACTTTGCGAACCCTCACATGTGTACGAAATGCTTACATGCCCGGTATCCATTCTCTGGCTGGAATCACACCAAGGAAACTGCTTGTGTGTCAATATGTCCTTGCCTGACTGCATGTTGTCTGATGCGGCAATTTTCGTGTAACATCTTAGGTGAATAACCCTGTATATATTTACCGTATATTGTAATTGGAGTTGAATCATGGCTGAGAAGTGATCTTATGTATGCGGAAAATTTTTCTTGGAACTGGACTCTTTATCGTAGAGACAGGATAGAAGTGAAAGTAGGGGAGTAATCTTACTGGTGAAGGTAGAATTTAAGGTATGAAAAGTTCAGGATGAGAAACATTGAAATTCTAGTTGTAAGGCTCATCTCTTACAGATAATAGGCAACTTGATGTTTTTACGGTGTACAGACCTGGAAAGGGTGACGCTGATGTGGAATTATTTTAAAAGATAATCGTTAGCTTGGGGAATGGCACAGAATGGACGATGATTTTAGCTGGTGATCTTGCTTTACAAAATGTTAATTCGACGTGGTGCTGATAATACCGGACAACCTCTATAGAGAAACTGGAGTGATAGTATAAGTAATCATTAGGGCCTGGATTTAGAACAAAAATTGCCTATACTCCAAAAACCGTGAAAGTAGTTTTAACAAGTTTTTTACGTCGCACCGACACAGATACGTCTCGTGGTGACGATGGGATAGGAAAGGCCTAGGAGTGGGAAGAAAGTGGCCATAGCCTTAATTAAGGTACAGCCTGGTGTGAAAATGGGAAACCACAGAAAACCATCTTCAGGGCTGCTGACAGTGGGGCTTGAACCTACTATCTCCCGGATACAAGCTCACATCTGGTAAAAGTAGTCAGTGGGACGAAAAGCCAATAGCATAAAATTGCCTATGCACATATGCAGATGCATATATAGAAGGTTAGTGCATATTCTGAGGGTCTTCACATATTTCTGCATATATACATATTTAAAGTTATAAATCATTTTAATATTCTTGAAGTCTTAAATCTGTAGTTCTGCATGTATTAGCCATCCCTTAAGAAATAATTTTTCCTACCTTCTGAGTAATGTCTTCCTATCATTCCTTTCAAACAAGAGAACGCTCCTCACGGTCACAAGTCCTCACCACCAAACTGACCAGTAAGGGGTATGTGGGAGGAAAGTTTTATGCATTGAGTGTACATATGGATGAAACTGGGCACTCGTACACTACAGTTGAACATGGTTTAGGTATTCTTAAAAGAATTGGTAAGGGTAGCATTATGAACATTCTGAGAATTTGTTCATATTCATCAATCACATTTTTAATAGGAAGTGTTAAACAAGGAGTTACAATGCATACAAAAGGTGGTGAAGTTCAACAGTTTCAATGTTGACATTGTCAACAAAATTATAGGCGAAATAAAGAAAAAGAAACTTTCCACACTAATTCCTGAAATGCACAAAAAATCACAATTTGCAATCTTTACATATAAAAATCCTAACATAGTGCAAATAACAAATTTATTCAAGAGGAAGGATTTCCAAGTCGCCTTTTCAACTCGTAACACAAACCGTAATCTTTTCTTTAACGACAATAGAGTGAACTCCTTAAACAGTCAATTTACGGGTTCGGTTAATTACAAACTTAAATGTAATCGGTGCAAGGCAACATACATCGGACAGACTGGACGAAGCTTCACAATCAGATATATGGAGCATGTGAATGCCAAAAAACAATTTCCACAATGAGCATGTATATGGATGACACTGGGCACTTGCACACTACAATTGAACGGGATTTAGACATTCTTAAAATAATTAATAAGGCTAGCATTATGAACACTTCTGAGAATTTGTTCATATTCATTGATCAGTTTTTAATCATAATAACATGAATGGGAGTAATAAATAAGCAAGAATATGTAGTTTTAGGTTTCATTGACTTTAATGTTTTTAACCATTGTATACTGGACAGGAATATTTCTTAAAACATTCAATCTTAGTCAGTAGTGTAGCGGCTGATGATATCCGAGTATTGGACGAAACATGTACTGCAAATAAAAGTTTAATGAGATAATGGATAGATTATTTTGTGTATTGAACAGATGGACCCTCAAGTATACTCTCTTATATATGACATTAGTAGATGAATAAGCTTGAGTGGAGCTTTTAAAAATAGGAAAGATTATAACTGAAAATGGCGTTGGAATTCAAGAGGAAAAATTGGAGCAAATATTAATTCATAGGATGAGGAGTAAGTGATTGGAATACGTTTTCAAGGGAAATGTTTTATAAATTTCCAAGTTCTTTGAAGACATTAAAAAAAAGCTAAGTAAACAATTGATAAGGAATTCGCCACCTGGGTGATAGCCTTAAATGCATATTATTATAGGAAAATACGTCACAGTGGATGAGATGTTAGATATTTTTCATGGACAATGTAGTTTTAAGCAATTCATGCCTAGAAAGCCAGTGAAGTATGGACTCAAAATCTACACTGTGGTCGATTAATGGATATTCTATATGTCCAATATGGAGGTGTATATTGGTGTTCAGCCGGAGGGCCCATGTGTTTCAGATAACAGGCCAAATAGTATTGTGAAGAAGTTCATACAACCAATCAAGTACACTGGCTGCAACATTATGATGGACAATTGGTTTTCTTCCATTCATCTTGCCAATGAGAGGGTGCAAGAGTACAACATTACAATGGTTGGTACTTTAAGGAAAATTAAGCGTGAAATCCCACCCGAAGTTGTGAACTCACTTTTGGTGAGGATGTAATGTGATCTCCAGAATGCACAATTCAGGTGACATTGATGTCTGGTAACATGAATAAACTATGTGTTAACACATTTTATTTCTTCACAAAGGTTAGGAAGGGATGTGGTAGATGAACTGAAAGCCCAGTTCTTGCTGGCAAATGTTTGTTACCGATGGCCCTTTTGCATATTCTTTACTTTGCTGGATGTCTGTGGAATCAGTGCCCATATCTTTCTTCAGTGTAACATATCAGAAAATATCCTTTGAAGGAAATTTCTGGAAATCATAGCTTTGGCACTTGTGGAGAACCACTTGATAACAAGAGCCTCAAATAGTGGCATTCAATCCGATCTTAGGTTGAAAATATGGCAAAATGTTGACCTGCCTTGCCAAGCGTCAGAAGGGGAGTCAAATGTGCCTATTGCTCAAAGAAAAATAGAAGTTGGAAAAACAGCTTAATTTTCCTGAACAAAGTACCAACCATTGTAATGTTGTACTCCTGCATAATCTCATTGGCAAGTCGAATGTGCCTATTGCTCAAAGAAAAATTAGAAATTGGAAAAACAGCAGTATGATGTAGTAAACGTCAGTTGGCAATATGTGGTGATCACACTGGTTTTATCTTGTCAGATATGCCATGCAAATGCCATATTGCCCTCCAGTGATAGTGACTAAATGAGTAGGCAAAGTACAGGACTCAGCATAGGTCATCATATGAATATAACTTCTCACTGATTAATGTCTCTTCTATATTAGATATTATCACTGTTTGATTGTATTATTTGTAATAATATCATGTACTGATGTTTCTGTTGTAATATCCTAATATGATGCCAGCTCTGTTATTTTTTTCTTATTGTTTATTTTTACCAAAACTGCTGTATAACAAACCTGTTTAAGCTTCAAGTTGTGCTAAACTTCCAGTGTTATATATATGTAAGTTAAGAATATTTTAATTAATGTCTCAAGATTGTATTATATGCTGAACTTAAGAAATAAACAGAAAAAAGCAGTTGAATACAATAACATATAAGAAGCTCAATAAAGGTGGCAAAAATGCAGAATACACAATGATGAGCTCGGCCCTTACTCTCGGCCAGTGGTGTTTCAAAAAATATCTCAAGAAGTGGTGTGTTAATAAAAGTGAAAATTTTTAAAAATCTTTGTGCACATTTTTTTGCCCTCAAAACCAACTGCATTCAAATGAAACTTAATTTGTATATTTTCTGACTTGGAAGGGATATGTATCTTAGTGACAACTAACCCTATTGCTCTTTCTATGTCTATCTTTCTCACTTCAGCATATTTCAAGCTCGCTGGGATAGACTATTGTTTCATTTGCAACCAGTAGAATTTTGTAAGAAGGAAGTGTGTACGTGCACAAAATCAGCTTTCCATCACTATTTTCAGACAGAGTTTGCTCAATAGATGTAAAGGACGAACTGGGACAGACATGGGATATCTTATTTGTATGATTTCTTTGCTGGAGGTAGCAACTTGAAAGTATCCAGAATTATAGCTGGTACAAACAATTGGGAACAGTCAAGAGAGCTTATTGCAGTGTAGAGATAAGGAACTTGAATGATTAAGCTGTTCATATGTATTGACTCTGGTGACAAGATCCTGTGAGACATATAGAGAAGAATAAATTAGCTAGTAAGATAATACTCGTCTGTTAAGGGTAAGATAAGCAGAGGGAGAGGCACGTAATTGTTGTTGTTATTATTATTATTATTATTATTATTATTATTATTATTATTATTATTATTATTATTGGACCAGTTCTAAGGAGAAAGAGTAACTTCTTTGAATTGAATGACACCCTTTCTCGAATTAACTCCAAAAAATTATCTAAGAGAAAAATTACTCTGAACTAGTGGTACAGTTCTGTGGGACAGATATAGAATTCAGTAAAAAATAGGCTTGCTTAAGAGTGGATGTTTAAGATGCCAACATTGAAAATAAGTTTCATGAACCAGCTGGTTACCCTCAGGACTTTCAGATACTGAACTTACGTTCTTCTAAGGTTTAGGTGCATTTCTTAATATTTGATTGATTTCAAAAGTGTAGATAACCATGTGCGTTGATCCCTTAAAAATTAAAATCTTCTTTAAAAGCAATATACCCTCTTCCTTGCCTTCTCCCACTTCCTAGGATTGGCCTTCATAAGAATTTTGCCCATTTTTATGACCAGATGACCTTCCTGACGCCAGCCCTTTACGGAGGGACTGTTGCATGTTTCTGCGGAGGTTTATAGTGTGATGTGTTGTATGTAAATGATGCTGTGTATTTAAATCTAACACGAACACCCAGTCCCCAAGCCAGAACATAACTAAACTAGGTTAAAATTTCCTGATACCAATATACAGTATGTGGTCCATTATTAGACATTATAAATTTTCCAGCTAACTCATTCCTGGTTGCCAGCGTTCTGCCCCAGTGTGCTAAGCTGGGCTCATCAGTTGGTAAATAGCACACCTACCAAGATGCATGGCTAGTGCATACTGTGGGGGCCACTCTGTAGGCTACTTGGAGCCACTGGCAGTGCCAGTGCACTATGAGACACTTTGTCTCATTTTGAAAAATTGATGCCTGCCTGGCCATCAGATGATAAAGATGTTGTTTCCCATAGGGAACCTGAAATATTTGTTCCAAGTGAGTAAATTCATAATACCAATATAGTTGGTGGACCAGTTGCTAATGCATGTCAGTCTGCCAAGCCGTCTGAAATGCACACACCAACCGAGCCCATGGCAACATTTTTACACCATTCATAAAAGGGACTGGGTGCATAAGGAATAGCATTCTAGCATCACTCATACCTCACTCACTTTCATATTGTCAAAGCCAAGGTTGAGACTGAGACAGATCAATGAAAGTAATAAATTGGCTCTTGGTCTTAAGGCAGTTTTAACAAATCCTTTTGAGTTGACAAAGATTAATAATGTTGTTGCAAGAGGGAGAGAACTAACTGCTTACTTGCATGGTATCTACATCGAATGATACTTCAGAAAATTCGCTCGATACTTTTTCGATACTTCGGTGGTAATTCTGCAATTTTAATTTCATTTTAAAATCACAAAATGTTATTGCCTTAAGTAGAACATTGTAAAGTGGTCACAATGACCACGCAAACAGTGGAGACGAGGGCAGAGATACGGTCAGGAAGACCCTTCCTTCAATTCCTGCTTATTCTGTACAAACCCAAACATCTAATTACCTCACTGCAAGTCAAGCAAGAACCTGACTAATTACACGTTGAGCTAAATTTTCCAAGAAGTGCTTCTTTGTGATCTTGAACAGTAGAGAAATTACCTTCGTTGTGTTGGGAAAAATGACTCCTCCTATAAGAAATATTTGATGGATCAACTTAGTTTTCTGGTGAAGGTACATCACTTGATTATATTATCAAATCATATGTTTGTTCTTAATTGTCATATTTGAATGCTAGCGCTGTCAGTTGAGGGGGAGCATCATCTGCAGGAGCTCTGCTGCAGTTGCTAGGAATTTCTCCACGGCAGGGGTTGGTCCTCATTACCTTAATTTCTGGATTTTCCCACTTGCTTGTCTAGAGTTAACTAGAAAAATCAACGCAGATAAGCAGACAACTTCTTCGGGAAAACCAAATGTAAGGTAAGGCCTAATGAGGTTGACCGCCTGCTTTGATCATTAGTTCTCACTAGTAGCGGCGATTGGGAATTAAAAGTGTGTGTGTGTGTGTGGGGGGGGGGGCAAAAAATGTACAGACAACAAAAAGTAGTGGGGAGGGGCAGGGAGGAAGATGGCGTGGTGTATGCATGTAAACTGAAAAAAAAAAAAAACCCTCCAAAGTGGAAATTATTTATGCTCTCTGAGCTAATTTCCGCAGAGAGGTAAATGTTTTACCAACTTAAGTGTGGCAATAATTTGAGATTCTGATTCAATAATAGACTATACAATAAAAATTTCACCAAAGGAACAATATATACATCTATTACAATTAAATAGAAGTATGGTGTGATTATGCAATTAAAATCATTTAGTATTTGACTAGGCCTATACACTAAGAAACTATACAGACAATAAAGAGACTGCTAGACGGACGAATGTGCGCGGCAAGTCGGTGAATCATACCTCAGTGTCCATGATCTTGGCAAAAAATTATACCCCTGTTACTCTTTCTCACGGCATATGCAAAGTCCCCACTGCTTGCTGTGGCACTATGCAAATCAGTTAGCCGTGACGAGCGACATTTTGTGCGTATTTCCGCTAATAATTAATGAAAATAAAGTAAAGAATCAGGTGATAAGGAAACAGGGCTTGTACAATGTGCTTTTATATAAAAAATTACTCCTATATTCCTAGTTTCAGACAGCTAAAATGGAATAATTTTTTCTCCACAAAGTGGGGGGGGGGCAGTCGCTCCCCTTTTTTCGCCGCTACTGGTTCTCACCCCCCTACCACCACTCACCAAACTGATTATTTATCTTTTTAGTTGCTACCTCTACGTGACAAGATTCAGAAGATTGCGCGTTTCGTTTTGTGGTACCATACCATCTGTATTCTATATTGTTCAATATGAGTGAAGTGTCGAACTATTTTCAAACAGACCCCAATTGTGATGATCATTTTATTTGTCGCATTTTTGAAAAGTGTTATTCGCGTGGTGGAAAATCACAACACTAGTAACCTAAAAAACATGTCACATCAGTGTACAAAATTGATTTTTCAGAACATCTTAATAAAAATTTCTGCGGAAGTGGAAATTTAACTTCTGAAGAAGTAATAGTAGATGAGCCTGTGACTCTTCTTTCACGATCATCGACGACATCAGCATCATCATCACCATCATTCTCTCAACAGTCTCAACCTACACTTCAATCACTTAAGGACAAGAAATCTGCATTTAAACCAGGTGATAGTCGGTCGAAGACAATTACCAGAAAAATTACTACAGTGGTATGCAAAGATAACCAACCAATTCAGCATTGTTGAGGATGAAGGATTTAAGGAGTCGATTAAGTATCTTGAACCTAGATATGCTATGCCTTCTCGTAAGCAAATGTCTAATCAAATAATTCCAGAACTACGAAGAAGTGGAAAGAAGAATAAGAAAAGAGTTCCAAAATACAAACAGCGGAGCTGTTACGATGGATATGTGGACAGCAACAGCCTGAGACGATTATTTAAGTGTCACCGTTCATTTTGTGGACCTGGACTATAATCTTAAACATATATACATTGAAGTGATATCATTTGAAGAAGTGAGCTACGCTGGTGAATATATAGTCAATTTTTTAAAGAAAACTTGGGGTTTAATTGATAAATTAACGATCTTGATTCATGATAATGGTCGCAATGTTGTAAATGCTATGAAGTTAGGAAACCTTACCCACCTGTCGTGTTTAGCTCATACATTCCAACTTGTTTTGAAGTATGGACTTTTCACTTCAAAAAATATTGAAAGTCTCATTTCATCATGCAGGAAACTAGTTGGAGTTTGAAACACTCCTCAAAATCCACTAAGATTCTCAAAGCGGCACAGAAGCATCGTTTTTACCGTAACACCGCTTGATTCAGAATGAATCTATGCGATGGAATTCAACTCTACATATGCCAAGAAGACTTTAGCAGCAAAAGAGGGACATAGTTTTTGCATCCTCTGATGTCTCCTTGCCAGTGAATCTTACAGTATCGCAGTGGGATCTTGTTAATATACTGATTGACACATTAAATATTTTCGATCAAGCAACACTTGCCGTAAGTTCATCTTCAGTGTCAGTGTCCGAAGTGATACCCATTGTGAACAGTGTTATTTCTGAATTGGTAAAGCTGTCAGAAAGTAGATCAGGAATTGCAACTGTTCGACAGTTATTGCTGGATGAAATGAACATTGAAGAAAATGAAATATGTTACATTGCAACATTATTGGATCCCCGCTTAAAAGGACTAGTTTTCTGCAGCCCCATTGCTCTCAGTTGTGCTAAAGACTGACTGGTGGACCTTGCAAACCAAGAGGAATATCCTGCATCCAAAAATGATCAGGTAACATTTATTTTTAATTTTTTTTCAGATTTTCAGATACCTATGTAGGGATAGTCATGTAATACTGACATAAAAATCAATCACTTCACAAACTTTATTTTATTTTAGATGTCACCTACTGCAAAGTCCAATAAATTGCCAGGAATGTAGTACCCGTACAGTAACATTATGCAAGAAAATATTCGTGTGTCAGATTCACTGCCAGTTAAGTTCCCAAGAAGAAATCACTGCATATCTCAACAACGATTCGTCACCTCTTTCTAGTGCACAGGATTACTGGAAAACATTTAAAATTCCCAAAACTAAAAATAAATTAGCTGCTAAATATTTGTGTAATCCACCTGCAACAGTTTTCTTTGAAAGACTATTTAGCACAGCAGGACTCCACATGTGACAGAAAAAGAAGTAGACTTGACCCCGAAAGAGTGAGAATGCTAGTAGTTTTTGAACAAAAACTTATAAAAGTGGACTGTTTCAAAAACACATTTTGCTTTTAAATGTCTAATGGAGAGTTTAAAAATAAGTACACTGATGGTTTTAAATTTTGTCTCATTAATTATGTGCACCTAATTTTGTTGGCATTACACAGTTCTCCCAACATTCTATTTTGTATTGAAACTAGAAGTAGAAATGACAGTATTGAAGTATCAGGTATCGTGGAAAATACTGTGTATCGGTATCAAGTATCGAGAAAAAGTGGTATAGACCCAGCCCTAGTTAATATATTGCTTAATTTATGTCTTGTAGGGTGTAACAGATTTTTCCAATAAGGAATCAATAACTAATTTACAATTACTTTTTTGGGAATAGCTATTATTAGACAGTCATATTTTCATTCTGCAGAAACAGAACAAAGTCTTTGAAATGTAAAGTTTTTCCACAGTTTCTAGTTTTATAATGCATAAATCCAATAGACTAACATGCTTAATATTCAGGGCAGTTAAAGGATAAATCAGAACATGTTGGTATTACTTAGGACTACTGCAGGTATGCCATCCTTCTCTAGGTACCAGAGCACTTGAAATTGCATTAGGTCAGAATTTAGTTCCTGGCATATATTTGACATTCACCAAGGATGACTCGCCTAGCATTTGTCATAGGATGTATTCATCTGGGCATTTGGTAAAGATATATCTGTCCCTGTTTATTTCTTCTTTACTGTTCCTACTCTCATTTTTCTGCCATATTCAAAAGTTGTTGATTATTACACTAAAGATCATTGGGAAGAATCCTAGCTTCCTCTTATATCAGATAATTCTTTCTGATTACAAATGATCTTTATACAAGTAGTGTATGCAGCATGGAGGGTGACAGATATTACCAATAAAGGATCATTAAAATTGTTTTATTTTAAAGAAATGCTTTACATTTGGGCTATATTATTAACCAATAAACTGCACTTAATAGATATCTCCCTGTAATATTTCTGTTCATTATATAAAGCTTACTTCATTCATCTGCTTTCCTCAGCTGTGCGAGTGTTTTAGTGTCAGGACTGCTTGAAGTTGCATTTTGAAACTGTAACTCATGTGCCGTGTGCTACTTGTAGCATGGCTTGACTGGATGTTAAATTTAGTTACTTTAGAACACTGCCAGTTGTATATTGTCATTATTCTTTTTTTTGAAGAAAAATGAGTTACAATTAATAGAAAGGTTTGATACATAAAAGCAACAGATACAGTGTTCTGGTAGAGACATTATTATTATTATTATTATTATTATTATTATTATTATTATTATTATTATTATTATTATTATTATTATTATTTTAACAACAGAATTTGGCTTACATTCCTCACAGTCACGAGTTCTTGATGTCTGTTATATCATTTAAAGCGAATCATCTTTTCGTTATAGTAGCATTAACATCTCTAGGGATCTGAAAATTGATCTTAAATGTGAAAATCCACTCTCGACTGTTGCAGTACTGCTTGGATTGGTCACTGCAGCTTCAGCCCAAAAAACCAATTCTGGGGTATGCTGATCCATACTTACTGAGCTCATCTGCAAATTGCCCCAATGATCATCTTTCTTTAATAAGGAATTAATCACCTGACGTTCCGAATGTAAGTTTTGAAGCTTTTTAGAGTTGACTGAGTTGTGTTTCAAACTTTCACACTTTGATGTCAGTGTTTTTACATGTCCATACTGGAGCAAATGTAAGCTGCAAAATGAGAGCAGTTTGTCTGTGACTCTTCCTCTCCTGCCAATTCATGGTATCACTGGTCTTACTGAATTGAGAAAACTATCTGAACATCTAATATAAATTCATCCCTGAATATTAAATCATTCATTCAGTCATTGGATTTTTTCTTTTATGTATTATATCTCAGCTAATTTGAGACACTGAATCTGCAAACCATTTTCTATTTAGACGTTATAAGTCATAGGTCTGTCATTTCTTAATATAATTATGAAAGGATGTTGGTTTCTTGAAGCATATTATATTTCCTACATTTTCAGATATTTCTATGGTTGCCCATTTTCACACCAGGCAAATGCTGGGACAGTAGCTTATTTAAGGCCACTAAATTCCCAATCCTAGACCTTTCCCATCTTTGCGCCACCGCCAATCTTCGATATGTGTGACGTTAAACCACTAGGAAAAAAAATGTTCAGAAAAATTTATGTTAAAAATACTGTTCTATTGGTTAAAATTGATGAATCTCCCTTCCGTTATTTTATTAGAATTGGAATTTAATTGATCAGGACAATCATTGCCTTTCTTGTAGTTTTTGTAGACTACCAGCAGGTATCTCTGGCACTGCTTTTAATTTTTAAATAAGTGAGAAAAATAAGTGACAGTATTGGATTTTGATTGAATGTTTGCTGCATGAATGTAGTGGTAAGTAGCTCAGCATAATCACTGGCTAGAGATTGAGTCTGAAATTAAGAACTTTAGATATTCCATCTTAACCAAGGATAATTCGACTGAAGGAAGAATATTTGGGAAGTAGTGTTTGGGATGAGCATGGTTTCTGTGCATGCTGTGGAGGACAAATTTTTAAAAATTTTGATTTGTTAGAGAAATTTAATTTACATAGAAGAAATAGAGAACATATTCTAATTGTCACTAAAGCTTGAATGTCTGTCTTTCCTTGCGTTATTCCTGCACAATTGCAGGGTGTGCTTGCATTAAACCTTGAATGAATTGATTTATTTTCCTCTTGTTGATGACTTGACAATACTGTTTGAAGATTTTTGAAGATATCTACTTCACATATGATTATGCCAGTCATTAATCTTCAAGGCACTGGGCAAGTTGTCCATGGGGTTAGGAGCGCGCAGCTGTGAGCTTGCATCCGGGAGATAGTGGGTTCGAATTCCACTGTCGGTAGCCCTGAATATGGTTTTCCGTGGTTTCCCATTTTCACACCAGGCAAATGGTGGGGTTGTACCTTCATTAAGGCCACGGCCGCTTCCTTCCCATTCCTAGGCCTTTCCTATCCCATCGTTGCCATAAGACCTATCTGTGTTGGTGTGACGTAAAGCAAATAGCCAAAAAAAACAAAAAACATACGTACGTACATTATCATTATAGACTGTTATGCCTTTCAGCGTTCAGTCTGCAAGCCTCTGTGAATTTACTAAACGTCGCCACAATCCTCGATTTTCAACTAGTGTTGTGGCCTCATTTAGTTCTATACCTCTTATCTTTAAATCGTTAGAAGCAGAGTCTAACCATCGTCGTCTTGGTCTACCTCTACTTCTCTTACCCTCCATAGCAAAGTCCATTATTCTCCTACGTAACCTATCCTCCTCCATTCGCCTCACATGACCCCACCACCGAAGCCGGTTTATGAGTACAGCTTCCTCCATCGAGTTCATTCCTAAATTAGCCTTTATCTCCTCATTCCGAGTACCATCCTGCCATTGTTCCCACCTGTTTGTACCAGCAATCATTCTTGCTACTTTCATGTCTGTTTCTTCTAACTTACGACTAAGATATCCCGAGTCACCCAGCTTTCGCTCCCGTAAAGCAAAGTTGGTCTGAAAACAGACCGATGTAACGATAGTTTCGTCTGGGAGCTAACTTCCTTCTTACAGAATACTGTTGATCGCAACTGCGAGCTCACTGCATTAGCTTTACGACACCTTGATTCAGTCTCACTATATTACCATACTGGGAGAATACACAACCTAAATACTTGAAATTATCGACCTGTTCTAGCTTTGTATCACTAATCTGACATTCAATTCTGTTGAATTTCTTACCTACGGACATCAATTTAGTCTTGGAGAGGCTAATTTTCATACCATACTCATTGCACCTATTTTCAAGTTCCAAGATATTACACTGCAGGCTTTCGGCACAATCTGCCATTAAGACCAAGTCGTCAGCATAGGCCAGACTGCTTATTACATTTCCACCTAACTGAATCCCTCCCTGCCATTTTATACCTTTCAGCAGATGATCCATATAAACTACGAACAGCAAAGGTGAAAGATTACAGCCTTGTCTAACCCCTGTGAGTACCCTGAACCAAGAACTCATTCTACCATCAATTCTCACTGAAGCCCAATTGTCAACATAAATACCTTTGATTGATTTTAATAATCTACCTTTAATTCCATAGTCCCTTAGTATAGCGAACATCTTCTCCCTCGGTACCCTGTCGTATGCTTTCTCTAGATCTACAAAACATAAACACAACTGCCTATTCCTCTCGTAGCATTTTTCAATTACCTGGCGCATACTGAAAATCTGATTCTGACAGCCTCTCTGTGGTCTGAAACCACACTGGTTTTCATCCAACTTCCTCTCAATGAGTGATCGCACCCTCCCTTCCAAGATGCCAGTGAATACTTTGCCTGGTATACTAATCAATGAGATACCTCGATAGTTGTTGCAATACTTCCTGTTCCCTTGCTTATAGATAGGTGCAATTACTGCTTTTGTCCAATCTGAAGGTACCTTACCAACACTCCATGCTAATTTTACTACTCCATGAAGCCATTTCAGCCCTGCCTTCCCACTATACTTCACCATTTCAGGTCTAATTTCATCTATTCCTGCTACTTCATGACAATGGAATTTATTGACCATCCTTTCCACTTCCTCTAGCATAATTTCACAAACATCATTTTCCTCCTCCCCATGAGCTTGGCTGTTCGCAACACCACAAGGATGATTTCCTTTTACATTGAGAAGATGTTCAAAATATTCCCTCCACCTCTCCAGTGATTCCCTGGGATCTATTATGAGTTCACCTGAATTACTCAAAACACTGTTCATTTCCTTTTTCCCTCCCTTCCTAAGATTCTTTATTACTGTCCAGAAAGGTTTCCCTGCTGCTTGACCTAGCCTTTCCAGGTTGTTACCCAAATCTTCCCATGACTTCTTTTTGGATTCAACAACTATTTGTTTCGCTCTGTTTCTTTCATCTACGTACCAATCCCTGTCTGCCTCGGCCCTTGTTTGGAGCCATTTCTGATAAGCCTTCTTTTTACGTTTACAAGCTGCTCTCACTTCATCATTCCACCAAGATGTTCGCCTTTTCCCATCTTTACACACAGTTGTTTCTAGGCATTCCCTTGCTGTTTCTACTACAGCATCCCTGTATGCCACCCATTCACTTTCTATATCCTGAACCTCCTTACTGTCTACTGTTTGAAACTTCTCACTAATCATATCCATGTACTTCTGTCTAATTTCCTCGTCCTGGAGATTTTCTACCCTTATTCGTTTGCAGACAGATTTCACTTTCTCTACCCTAGGCTTAGAGATACTTAGTTCACTACAGATCAGATAGTGGTCTGTATCATCGAAAAGTCCGCGGGAAACTCGTACATTCCTAACAGATTTCCTGAATTCGAAGTCTGTTAATATATAGTCTATTATGGATCTGGTACCCCTAGTCTCCCATGTGTAGCGGTGAATAGCCTTATGCTTGAAGAATGTATTCGTAACAGCTAAACCCATACTAGCACAGAAGTCCAGCAAACGCTTCCCATTCCCGTTAGCTTCCATATCTTCCCCACATTTATCAATCACCCTTTCATATCCTTCAGTTCTATTCCCAGCTCTCGCATTGAAATCGCCCATTAGCACTATTCTATCCTTGCTGTTGACCCTGACCACGAGGTCACTCAATGCTTCATAAAACTTGTCCACTTCATCCTCATCTGCACCCTCACATGGTTGAATACACGGACACAATTCTAGTCCTAATTCCTGCAACTGACAAATCTACCCATATCATTCGCTCATTTACGTGCCTAACAGAAACTATGTTGCGTGCAATGGTATTCCTGATAAAGAGCCCTACCCCAGACTCTGCCCTTCCCTTTCTAACACCCGTCAAGTACACTTTATAATCTCCTATCTCTTCCTCGTTATCTCCCCTTACCCGAATATCACTTACTCCTAGCACATCCAAATGCATCCTCTTTGCTGACTCAGCCAGTTCTACTTTCTTTCTTCCATAAGCCCCATTAATATTGATAGCTCCCCATCGAATTCGATTTCGTTCGCCAAGTTGTTTCCAAGGAGTCCCTCGCCTGTGAAATGGGAGTGGGACTCCGATACTCCCATAGGTCCGAGGCTTGCTTAAAGTGTTCTGAGCTCGGTAAATTCATGAAGCAGGTTGCTACCCTACTTGCACATAGTCCAAGTGAGGGCCACGACTCAGAATATGTTCGAGATGCCCACTCCCATTCCATAGCAACTAGTATCCCGACTCTCAGGACCACTTACTAGGCCACTCAGCCGTTGGCCATGGTTCACGAACTAGGACGTGACTACAGTAATCCACAAACATGAACCATGCAAAAAAAAAAAAAAATCTTCTAGGCTTTAACAGTTGGCATTAAGATACTCTTATTGAAAGTGACCTCTAAATACAGGAGATTTGAAATTGAAATGTGTGCTTCAGTTTGGAAAATTACTTCTGGCTTTATGATTAATTTGTCATGATTAAGTATCGGTTAACATTTAGTAGTTATTTTAACTCAGCTTGTGGCTCAGTAGGTATGAAATCAGATTAGTGAGGATTTGCTATAAAATAGGTCAGATAACAAAGGAATGTTGCAGTGAAACGAACATGCAAATGTTTACTAGTGTGATTTATTATTGGTATGTAAAGTTCATTCTATGAAGTGTTGCAAACTGTAACTCTGAAGATAAATTCAGTGATATGACAGATCATTCCTTTCTTCAGAAAGAGCATAATATTACTCTTAGTGTCTGGCTCCATGGCTAAATGGTTAGCGTGCTGGCCTTTGGCTACATGGGTCCCGGGTTCGATTCCCGGTAGGGTCGGGAATTTTAACCATAATTGGTTAATTTCACTGGCACGGGGGCTAGGTGTTTGTGTCGTCTTCATCATCATTTCATCCTCATCACGACGCACAGGTCGCCTACGGGCGTCAAATCAAAAGACCTGCACTTGGCGAGCCGAACTTGTCCTCAGACACTCCTGGCACTAAGTCATATGCCATTTTATTTCATTACTCTTAGTTTTCCATCCCCACTGGTATTTTCAGGGGATGATGACCTCAATGTTTGGACCTTTTAAACAATAATAATCATAGGCATTATCATCAGCGGTCTTCTGAAAAAAAAATCCTCTTTAGGATGACATGTTCACTTTCAACTGCCGCCATTTGTGTGATGAAGTTTATTTTCGAAGTAGTGTATGCAAGATGTTCTGTTTTAAGGAGTTCAGCGGGTTGCAGCACTGTTTGCAACTTGCTGATCAACTCAAGAACATAAAACCTGCAAATCAGTTTTCAGTTTCTGTCCATTTGCAGTAGTGTAAGCTTGAACATTGTCGTACATACATACGTACATACATACGTACATACATCATTATAGACTTATGTCGTTCGGCATTCAGTCTGCATGCCTCTGTGAATTTAATAACTGCCGCCACAATTCTCTATTTGTAACTAGTTCTGTGGTCTCTGAGTCTAACAATTGTCATCTTGGTTTCCATCTACTTCTCTTACCCTTTACAACAGAGTCCGTTATTCTCCTAGGTAACCTGTCCTCCTCCATTTGTCTCACGTGACCCCACCACTGAAGCCGGATTATGCGTACACCTTCATCCATAGAGTTCGTCCCTAATTTAGCCTTAATATCGTCGCTCTGAGTACCATCCTGCCATTGCTCCCACCTGTTTATACTAGCAATCATTCTTGCTACTTTCATGTATGTTACTTGTAACTTATGAATAAGATATCCTTAGTCTACCCAGCTTTCACTCCCGTAAAGCAAAGTTGGTCTGAATAAAGATAATTTTGTCCAGGAGCTGACTTCCTTGTTACAGAATACGGTTGATTTAAACTGCGAGCTTACCACGTTAGCTTTACTGAACCTTGATTCACTCTATCCTGAGAGAACACTTACTAAATACTTGAAATTATCTACTGTTCCAGCTTTGTATCCCAAAACTGACATTCAATTCTCTTGGATTTCGTACCTACTGAAATCTTCTCATACCATACTCATTACACATAATATCAAGTTCCGAAATATTAGACTGGAGGCTTTCGGCACAATCTGCCATTAAGACCAAGTTGTCAGCATAGGCCAAACTGCTTATTACATTTTCACCTAACTGAATCCCTCCCTGCCACTTAGTACCTTTCAACAGAAGATCCATGTAAACCATGAACAACAAAGGTGAAAGATTACAGCCTTGTCTGACCTGTGTAAATACCTTGAACTAAGAAATCATTCCACCATCAATTCTCATTCAGCCCAATTCTCCACATAAATGCCTTGGATTGCTTTTAATAATCTACCCTTAATCCCAAAGTCCCCCCGTACAGCTAACATCTTTCCCTCAGTAGGTACTCTGTCATATGCCTTCTGTAGATCTATGGAAAATAACTGTCTATTCTTCTCATAGCATTTTTCATTACCGTGCACATACTGAAAATATGATCCTGACAGCCCCTCTGTGGTCTGAATCCACACTGGTTTCCATCCAAGTTACTCTCAACCACTGATCGCACCCTCCCATCCAAAATGCCAGTGAACACCTTACCTAGTATACAGATCAATGAGATATCTTGATAGTTGTTGCAATCCTCCTTGTTCTCTTGCTTATAGATGGGTGCAATTGCTGCTTTTGTCCAATCAGGAAGTACCTTACTAACATTCCATGCTAATCTTATTACTCTCTGAAACCATTTCATCCCTGCCTTTCCATTATGTTTACCATCCTTTTCACTTTCTCAAGCATAATTTTGCTAACATCATTGTCCACCTCTTCATGAGCTTGGTTGTTTGCGACATCACCATGAAGATTTTCTTTTACGTTGAGAAGATTTTAATAATAATTCTTCCACTTGCCCAGTGATTCCCTGGGATCTATTTTGAGTTCACGTAACTTACCCTAAACACTATTAATTTTCTGTGCCGGGCTGAGTGGCTGAAATGGTTGAGGCGCTGGCCTTCTGACCCCAACTTGGCAGGTTTGATCCTGGCTCAGTCCGGTGTCGTTTGAAGGTGCTCAAATACATCAGCCTCGTGTTGGTAGATTTACTGGCATGTAAAAGAACTTGTGCAGGACTAAATTCTGGCACCTCGGCGACTCCAAAAACCGTGAAAGTAGTTAGTGGGATGTAAAGCCAATAACATTCATTTTTATTCTTCATTTCCTGTTTTCCTCCCTTTCGAAGATTCTTTATTTCTGTCCAGTAAGGTTTCCTTGCTGCTTGACCTATTCTTTCCAGGTTATTACTAAAATCTTTCCAAAACTTCTTCTAGCCGGGCTGAGTGGCTCAGATGGTTGAGGCGCTGGACTTCTGACCCAAACTTGGCAGGTTCAATCCTGGCTCAGTCTGGTGGTATTTGAAGGTTCTCAGATATGTCAGCCTCATGTTGGTAGATTTACTGGCACGTAAAAGAACTCCTACAGGACTAAATTCGGCGTCTCCGAAAACCATAGAAATAGCTTGTGGGACGTAAAGCAAATAACATTATTATTAAACTTTTTCTTCGATCCAATAACTTTGTTTCGTTCTTTCTTTCATCTACATACAGTTCCTTTTCTGCATCAGTCCTTGTTTGGAGCAATTTCTGATACATCATCTTTTTACGTTTACAAGCTACTCTCACTTTATCATTCCACCATGAAGTTTGCTTTTCCACATTTTTACACACAGTTCTTCCTAAGCATTCCCTTGCTGTTTCTACTACAGCATCCCTGTATGCCACCCATTCTCTTTTTATATCCTGAACCTGCTTACTGTCCATTGTTCGGAACTTATCACTAATCATATCCATGTACTTCTGATTTCTTTACCCTGGAGATTTTCTCCTTTCTTTTACGAAGAGAAGATTTTTAAAATAATCCTTCCACTTGCCCAGTGATTCCCCGGGATCTATTTTGAATTCACCTAATTTACCCTATACTCCGTACGGCTCTACTTCTAAATTGATGTTTTAGCAGATTTTGGCTCTGTCTGGTGGTTATGCGCTGAAGCATAGACATCCAACCAATCCCAAACTGCCATTCATATCGATTTATATCGGCAGAGGACGATCTCGAAACTCAGTTGCCAACTCTAATATTTACATTCGCCACGTGGTTAACCTCTCTCGCTCAGCGTGTATGGTATTCGGTACGGTTCGCGATCTTTTGCATTTTCCTTCAATATTTAGTGTGTTTTTCATATTGTTTGAGGGTTCCAGTGACACTGAGATCAGTAGAGTGTTCCCTTTGTAGGCCATAACCTCCTTTCTGTGCCAGCCATCAGCTGTTAGTGATGTATTATTTCCTCATTCTCTTTTATTGTGAATAATATATTCTCTTTTAGTGCCAGATATTGTTAGAAAGTGTAGTTCTTGTGAATTTGTTTTCAATCCATATTCATTCGTTTTTCTGAGAATGTATTACAATTTAAAAGGGCTGTTTACCGCGGTCATATTGCATCAGCTGTTCTCGCAGGCGTAGCGCGCTGGTAACAGAGGGAAGGCGATGCTCATTTGTTTTGCGAAACTTCAATTTAGAAGTAAGGCCGTGCGGAGTATAAACACTATTAATTTTCTGTGCCAGGCTGAGTGGCTCAGACAGTTGAGGCATACGTAGATTATTGTCAGGAAACATCCTAGTATACTCTTCACAATTCTTGACAAAAACAAGAGGTAAAACAAACTTGAACTGCATAGTTTACCCAAAAATATATTTTCTTCTATACTTTTTAAAATTGACTCAAATTTCACTTGCAGTGAGACATTAGCATAGTCCTTACATCTTGTGTTGAAATACACATTTCTAGTTCCTTTTTTCATGGACTTTGTACTCTCTAATTGTCTAAATAATTGCCAACTATAAATGTAGTACATTTCTGAATACTTACAATCAAATAAAATAACAGATAATATCATTTTGTTGTAAAATGTTGAACTAAATAAAAGCTGCTAGTCATTCAGTACTTACTCAAATCCTGCTAGGTAAACAAATGCACTTCTGTTACTATTTTATGCATCACAAATGTGTTCATAGCATTCTGTTGAATTACCTTTGCATTCAGTCGTAGTGTTAACATTTCTAAGTTGGAAATGTCTAGTTGGCTGTTAAAACTAAGTATAAAGATGCTGTATATCTTGAAAAATTCACTTCGAGGGTGGAAAGGTATTGCTTGTTAAGAGTTGAATTTCATTGGCATAAAATGGAATGTCTTTAACTTGGAGACCTTTCCTCCCTAAGAACTGTACATCGTATTTCTGACCGCTAAGGAACTGAGTTCCATCACAAGTCTGACAGATTCTCTTTAGTGGATATGCTTATTCAGTTTTCCTTAGAGTAAGTTCTTGTAAGCCCTTGGAACTTCACTTGTGTATCCAAAAAGAATATCTTAACCGTTCTGGCACCATTTTTGTCAGATATGCAATTCAGTACTATTTGAGATTCACATACATTGTCTGTCAGTATGTTAGCCTGCAGCAATAAATAAATAAATAAATAAATAAATAAATAAATGAATGAATGAATAAACAAACAAACCCACCCGTGTGGGGATTTACCGGTTACCTCCATCGGGCGCGTCCCATTGTAATTGGGGAAGCTCGCTGGCTCTGCCGCCAGCAGAGTCGGAGGGTAGTAGGGAAATAAAATACTACCGTGAAAAAAAAAAAAAACTGGTCCCTTGCCAGGGTTACGGCGAAGACTGGTAAATGACCAGAAGTCAGAAAACATCTTGAGGCAACCTCTAGGGCTAACAACCCTAGTTGTAAAAGGATGGGTACCCGTCCAAAGCAAAGTGAAGTCAAAAAGCATGATGGCACAACATTTCAAGAAACATACCCCAGGGGTAAATCTTTGGATAAATCCCTCGTCGTGAACACCACGGCGCACGAGTCTCGTTCGGATTCTGGGGGAGACTCGACATCATGCAAGAGACGAGTCGGAGCGTCTCGGTGTACCCCGAAGAGTCAAAAACTCAGGCCAAAATTCACTTACACAAACTGGCAAGCTGAAAACCCTCACCAAAGCTCTTCACGAAAATCAGATATCCATAATGGCCCTACAGGAAACAATGTACCCAGATGAAGAGATTTTTGAATCCGAAGGCTACCGATTTTTCAAGAGCAAAGCGCAAAGAGCAATCCTCAACGGAGCTGTGATGCTTGGAACCGCGTTTGCTGTTAGAACCAAGATCCTTAAATCGGTTGCAAATTTCGAACCTGTGAATGACAGATTGTCTATACTCACAATTAAATGCGCGAACAAAACCTACGCCCTAGTTAACGCACATGCTCCTACAAACGATAAGAACAAGTCTGATCCAGACGAAGTTGATAATTTCTGGGACCTACTGGATGAAAAATTAAACAAAATCCTCAAACACCATGTCAAGCTTCTTTTGGGTGACTTCAATGCCCAACTAGGTCGTGAACAGAAGTACAAGAAAGTTATAGGAAATTACCCTGCTCACAAAAGAACCAATCCCAACGGCAAAAGACTGGTGTCCATTTGCGAAAATCACAACCTGCAGGTCATGTCGACCCACTTTCGCCATCTACCCAGAAAGCAAATGACTTGGCGTTCTCCCGTCCAAGCTCTCGGAGAGTTCCAAATTGATCATGTTGCAATCTCCAGGAGGAACAGCCCTGAGATTATGAATGTCAAGGTAAAGAAAGGCATCAATGTGGCCTCAGATCATTATACATCTCTTATCAAATTCAAACCAATTCCCGCAAACACAAGGAAGACAACCAAACAGATCACACGCTTCGATAATGATAAACTTCGGCAAAGGGTCGAGGAGTTCCAGAAGGCTAGACCAAATGACTGTGACTTTAACAACGCCAAAAGTCTCCTTGTTGAGGCCGCCAAAGACGTTGCAGAAATCAAGAGAAGCAAAAAGCATGCCTGGTGGAATGGTACCTGCGAATCAGTCCTCCAAGAAAGACTCAATGCGTGGAAACAGTACTACTCTACGAAATCAGAAAATGATTGGGAAACCTACAAAACCCAACGTGCCCAAGCAGCTAGGGTGTTGAGAACTGAGAAACGTAAATACGAAAAATCTCTCATTGAAAAGATAGAACAAAACTTTAGGAAGAATGAAAGCAGAGAGTACTACAGAGCCTTCAAACGCAAACTCACTGGCTATAAACCACCATCTCTATGCTTTGAGCTAGAGGACGGCACACTGGCGACGTCAAATGAAGAAAATTGCAGCATTCTGGCAGATTACTTCAAGAATTTACTTAATTGCTCTAAACCGCAAAGCGCCATTGAGACCAAGGAACCCTTACTCGGGTACCCAGATTCCAGACCACCCGACAGAGATGAAATCAAGCGCCACATTGCCTGTCTCAAAAATAACAAAGCGCCGGGGGAAGACTCAGTAGTAGCAGAACTATGGAAATATGCCCCAGAGGAATCACTTGATATCTTGCAAAAGCAAATAGAAGAAATTTGGAACAAGGAGACCCTACCCGAAGATTGGAAAATAGCTTTGATCCATCCATTACACAAAAAAGGCAGCATGAAGAACATCAACAACTACAGAGGAATATCTTTGCTACCCGTGACTTACAAAATTCTATCACTTGCCACCCTGGAGAGTTTGGAAGCACAAGTCGAACATGAAATAGGTGAATACCAAGGAGGGTTCAGAAAAGGTCGCTCAACAGCTGAACAGATCCAAAATCTCAAAACGATCATCAGATATTGTACACTAAGATCCAAGCAGTATGTGTCCGTCTTTGTGGACTTAAAGAAAGCGTACGACTCCATTGACCGGGAAGTCCTGCTAAACATCTTAAATGAATTTGGTGTTGATTTGAAACTGCTGGCATTAATTAGAGCCACCCTGACGATACAAAATCCAAGGTGAAGTTCCACGGATGTCTCTCGCATTCCTTTGACATCAAAACAGGAGTCCGACAAGGTGATGGGCTATCCCCGATAATCTTCAACTGTGTTCTTGAAAAGATCATCAGAACCTGGCGGGTGAGATTACAGGAAACCAACTACAGTCCATTGAGAATAGGAACCAAATCCAAGGGGATCGCAACAGACTGCTTAGCATTTGCCGATGATATTGCTGTTCTCTCAAACGACATAGAAACCGCTAGAGCTCAAGTTGAAATTTTAAAGGAAATTGCCGAACAAACTGGTTTTCAGATATCGTTTGAGAAAACAGAAGTAATGACTAACATCAAAGAGGCTCCACCAAAACTCCATACAAAATACGGGGACATCACCCAAGTAGACAAATTCAAATACCTGGGTGAGATCATCATGAAAAATGGACTGGACAAAGAAGCAGTTCAGGAGCGAGTATGCAAACTGGAAATAGCCTACCAAACATCCTGCACAATCTACAACAAAAAATGCCTTTCCCAAAACACCAAGATTCGTCACTATGAAACAGTTCTGAAGCCAGTAGGTCTATATGCAGCCGAAACCCTGTCTCTAAATGCCAACAAAGGACTCCTTGAAGAACTGGAGAAAAGAGAACGCAAAATTGTGAGAGGAATCTTGGGATCAAAGTACAGAAATGGAATCCATCAAAAGAGATCCAACAAGGAAGTCTACAGCAAGATAGAGAAAATTACCGACACAATCAGAAAAAGACGGGCACGATTTTACGGTCATCTGAAAAGAATGGACGGAAGAAAGTTAACTAAAGAAATCTTTCACTTTTTTGATTCAAACCCCAAAACCACAATTCCCTGGTTTAGAAATACCAAAGAAGACCTGCAAATGCTACATATCTCAGCTGAAGACGCCCTTAACAGAGATCTCTTCCGCAAGAAAATATTGACGAACGGGCTAAACCGAGACGAGCAACCGAAGAGAAGACACGGTGCCCCTTGGACAGAGGAGCGTAAGCAGGCCCACTCACAAAGAATGAGGGAAATTTGGGCTCTAAAGAAGGCCAAGTTCAGTGTCAAATGCAACAAGATTTAACGTGGTCCTTGATGGCCCCAGCGAATTATATATATAAGTAAATAAATAAATAAATAAATCAATCAATCAATCAATCTCAGTGATTTTTAGTGTTTGATCAACAATTTAGCATCTAAAAGGTTGCTGTGAATGATGTTTGAAGAACTTTATATGTCATTGCAAATTATAAATGATACTTTAATACACTATTAATTTTAGTAGTTCCTGGAAATCCCTTTTAATAATAATGTTATTGGCTTTACGTCCCACTAACTACTTTTATGGACGTTAAAAATATACTTGCTTCAAAATTGCACAACCAAACCCATCTGTTCTTCAATTGTTCTTTGAACTTCTGAATGAAAAACAGTTGAGCTGTTTACTGGTATTAATTTCCACCTAATGAAAGAAAATGCATTTCATTGCTTTCTTGTCACTTACAGTCATAAGATCACCAGATATGGCTGGGATGGGAGAAGCAAATCATTTACTGATTATGTGATAACTGTCAAACATATTGACAAAAGTCATGCCATCTGAATCTTTGGACAGAGAAAAAACAAGAACATCTACCAAAAACTGATAACTGAAAAGTTACCAACAAATAAAACAGGTAGTGTTAATGAAGAGTGGAAAGCATTTAAAACAACACTGGTTAACTCTGCTGTAAAATAAGTGGTTAAGTAAAAGAGAAGAGAAACCAACTGATGGAATGACGGGTTAAGGAAAGCCACCAAAGAATGGAATTAAGCAAAGAAAAAAAAAGAAAAAAAAGATGCGGAGAAACAAAATCGGATCCATGGGAATAAACCTCTAGATGTGAAAGATACATCCACGTTGGAGCAGGTATATATGGACAGGTAACTTTGAGTTAAAAATGTTGTGGAGAAAGAAAAGGAGAAAAGCTGGGAAATATTCACTCAAAATTTTCAGG
This sequence comes from Anabrus simplex, assembly GCF_040414725.1. Lineage (NCBI taxonomy): Eukaryota > Metazoa > Arthropoda > Insecta > Orthoptera > Tettigoniidae > Anabrus > Anabrus simplex. The sequence goes on along the minus strand of NC_090266.1, from coordinate 624,232,714 downwards.
ATGACAGTAAAGGAAACAGGAAAATGCTATATGGATTAGTGAAAAACCAAAGATCAGATAGCAGAGATATAAAAGCAATTGAAAGAGAAACTGGGTACTTTATTGAATGGCAATGACATAGTGGAGGAGAAAGAGGAAGTAAAGGATTTGCCAGAACCTGCAGTGTAACAATGGCCGATTACCCGGTCAGAGACTGAAAATGTTTTGAAGCAGATGAAAGGAGGCAAGTCAGCTTGCCCAGATGAATTGACAGTCAGCAGACATGATCAAGATAGCAGGTATCCAGGGAATACAGTGTTTACATCAATTACTGGGAGTCATTTGGAGGGAAAACAAAAGTAGCAGATGACTGGAAGAAGGGGATTACAATACCGTTGTTCAAGAAAGGAAATAGGAAAATGTTATTGTTTTACATCCCACTACCTCTGAAAGTTTTTGGAGAAAGGAAGTAGGCAAAGTTTTCCATTTATAGAGAAATCGCTCTATTATCTTATTGGAAAGGATTATTTAAAAAAAAGACTAAGATCACTGTTAGAAGAGTAGTTTGAAGAGGAACAACACAGGTTCAGAAGCCTTACATTTCACTAAGATAGTTAATGGAAGAGTACTGGGGAAAGGGGAAAATCTCATAATTGTATTCTTGGATTTGGAAAAGGCCTATGGGAATGTGCCAAGATGTAAGATCTGGGATTGCTAGAAAAACTGATGGTCCCAAACTGCTTAATAAGAAAGATCCAAATGTTATATGAAGGATGCAAAAGCTGTGTAGAAATGGGTAATGGAAGATCAGATTGATTCAACACAGAGGGAGGAGTGCAACAGGGTAGCAGACTTTACCCATTACTTTGTGTCACACTTATGGGTGTGATGATAAACCAAACCAGAGAGGTAGGAAATGGGAATCTCAATGTATTGGTCTTTGCTGATGATTTAGTTATTATGGGGAGAGACAGAACTAAAGGTAGAGGAATTAGATGAATGGAACTCAAAATTTAAAGAGCACTGGCTGACAGTAAGTAAGAGCAAGGCGGTAGCAATGAGGATGAGCAGGACAGCTTTCCAGTGCAATCTTATGCTAGAGGGAGAGAAAGCTGAATGTGTGGAAGCCTTGAGTTACCTGCGAAGAACAATATCAGGTGTTGGAAGTACCAAAGTATAATATTGCAGAATAAAGTGAGAAAGGCGTCCAAGTTCTTCCACAAAGTGCAGGATCTATTTTGGGAGAAAAGAGGTCCTGTGATCGCCAAACTGACCATGTTTAAAGCATTTCTCCTGCCAGTCATGATATGCAGCCTGGAGTGCTGCATAATTAATAAAGGAGTACTGAGCATATTATAAGCACGTGAAATAAAGTTTCTGCTGTCAGTCATGTAGAAGACTAGAACAGGTAAAATGGAATGAGGATGTCAGAGAAGAGTTGCAGGTGGGCCTTTCAGTGGCAAGTAGTGTTGTACAACTCAAGTAGTTTTGACAAGTGAAGAGGTCGACAGTATGTCGAACACCAAGACAGGCGGATAGGAATGTACAGGGAAAAGAGCAATTGGATGACCCAGGAAGAGGTGGCTGGATCAGATCAAAGATGTTCTGGAAACTAGAAAAGAAAATTTGGAAACTATAATAAGGAAGGAATGAAAGATTAGTCAGGTTCATAAAACCCAACATACACTGACAAACAATGTGTAAGTAAGTAATTAATTCATCTTTATTCATGGCAAAGTTAGGGCTCAAAACCCTCTCTTACACTTAACCACAACATTTAAGAAGGACTGGTATGTCCTTCTTTAAAGCTAGATTGAAGCGAGTCAAGGAGGGAATGCTGGGTCAGGTTCAGTGATTTGTGGATGAATCACACGTTTGTGTGCTTTTGTGAGGGGTGGTAGGATGGACAAAGGGATTTTACCAGTTGTATTTTAAAATGTTTTCGAAATATAGTAGAGAAGCGTTTGAGAGGGAAAAGAGATTTCTGAATTTTATGGCATGTATTTGTCACTTGTTCAGTTCAATTTATCATCTCAGTCATTATAATACCTAAGTTTCTTACTGACGTGCAACAACAGCATTATTTAACATAATGGAGGTACATGTCTACTTTTTAACAGGTTTCTTTTTGGTACCAAAGGTTATAGTCTGAGTTTTGTTAGGATTTATTAACAAGCTGTTACTTTTGGCATAGTCATTGAGTCGTCATAAGTCAAAATTTACTCTGTCATCGGCTTGTGGATATGAGTGATAATAAATCTGAAGATCATCTGAATAGATGTGGTACTTGCTATATCTCTATGCGTCCCCTATGTCATTCACACTAACAGCAAATTAAAAGTGGGCCCAAAACTGACCCCTGCGGAACACCTATTGATTTATTATGCCATTCTGAGTACATTGTTCCCACTGATACTCATTGCTGGCGGTCAGCGAGGTAGTAGGTAAAAAATTAGGGATGTCCATTTAAAGTTGAGTCTACTGAGTTTGAGCAGTAGTAACCCAGGGCTAACTGTGTCGAAGGCACTGCTTAGGTCTAGTTAGCATTGCTACAGTCACATCTTGATGGTCTATTGCATATCTGATATCGTCCGTAACCTGCAGTAATGCTGTCGTGGTACTATGTCCTTTTTTAAAGGCGGATTGAAGAGAGTCAAGGAGGGAATTCTGGGTCAGGTTCAGTGATTTGTGGATGAATCACACGTTTGTGTGCTTTTGTGGGGGGTGGTAAGATGGACAATGGGCGGTAATCTGATAGAGAATCTAAGGTAGTTTTCTTCGGGATTGGTGTTATTAGTGTGTCTTTCCAAACGTTAGTTGAATATGTGAGTAAGTATCATTACCTATCGCATCGGAAGTGATAGAGTACAGCACACTTTTAACATCATTTGCGCAAACAGTGCGGAAAGAGAACTGGTCGCGCTCAGAATGGCATGCAGAGTTTGTGGGGTTAGTCGGTAATGGAACTTTTGGCTGAGAAAAATAATTACTCATTGTATCTAGAGATGTGGTGGGAATGTGCTCCTCTACGGCTTTGCCCATGCCCGAAATATTGTAGCTTCTTCCATGTTTGGGTTAAATTATTATTAGTTCCCACTAACTGTTGAAAGTAGTGGCATTTACTGTTTCTAATTAGCTGTTTAACTTTGTTCCTGAGCATCCTGTGTTGCTCAAAGTTTTCTTTGTCACATGCTCGCCTGTATTGTCTATACCAACGGTCACGGCTGGCCATAGCAGATCTTATTTTGGTCGTCAACCAAACCAGTAGGATACAATATGCAAGGATTCTTCTTAATTGCCTCTCCTATTTCTACTTGAGCCAGAGGTTTGATGAAATTAATAATAATAGTGTACATATTTTATCATTACTCTAATTCCCATTAAACCTGATGCAAATAAAAATGTTGGTGTATTTTCTGTCTTTCTCGGCCCTTTCTTTTGAGCTGGTATCCAAGAGTCTCTTCTTCTTTTTTAAAACTCTTGTTCTTGTTTGTGGATTAAAATTAACTTGGTACTTGTTCCATCTCCCTCATTTTGTTTTGTTTCTTGGCATTGATGTGTTGGCTTCCTTCATTTGTCATAAACTACAACGGGCAGTGTGCATGTAGCACAAGGGAATTATCAGTGTACTCATAACATTACAAACTTGGAATTTCATAGAGAGAATGAACGCTGTTTAGAAAAGCTGTACACAAAACGTCAGTTGCCCCTTACAACTGTAAGGTCGTCAAATATCCATCTGAACTTTGCAAGAAAAAGCTACCAGAAACAGCCGTTGGACACTTACAGGCAATAAGAACTCTGAGGGTCACTCCTCCGTATAGCTGCTAGCAAACTATGAATATCTGGTCATTGTCTCAAACGTTCAAAAGGAAAATGGAAAATAAATGGGAGTGTATTTTCAGAATATGGTATCGGAAAAGGTCAACATGCATTTCTTTGCAGGCTGCTGAAATTTCTGTAAATTGGCCCTGAAATGATCTCCCTTGCTGGATACTTCCCGTGGCACCAGGAGGAATCGGAAACAGTTCTATGGTTTTGCCTGGAGGAATGCCTTCAAGGCAGGCTGTATTGCTATATTTGTTCCAGGAGTCATCTGAGAATGGGAAGAGAACTTCCTTAAGTCAGAATTTCCGTTCATTCTTTACCATTTTCCCTGATTTAGTGGGAGTGATTTTTAAGTTATCAGCTTTAAATATTTGCTTCAGAAGTCACAGACCGATCATTCCTGTGCTCTCCTGTAGCATGATGAATAATTTGCTAACAGACAACCATCCATAGTAATTGTTGACATTTAAGTATAAAAATGTATCAGGGCATTAACAGATAGAGCTACTGTTTCTGTATGCTTTTCGTCAACAAAAGACAGTCTGTTGTGCTATAATTTCATGTACAAATGTGCTTTAAGCAGTGTTGTAAAGACAGAGAGCAAAATCCAGAAATCACACTAGCTGTCACTGAGATGTCCTGTGCTAACCCTGACTAACCCCGTATCCTTTGTTCTCTTAATGCATCTATGGGCGAGATATGAATTTTATAATTTTCCTGCTTTTAATTCTGTATAGGGGCAGATGTCCTTCGATGTTAGGCCCCTTAAAACAACAATCATCATCATCATTTAATTCTGTAAGTTTTCTTGATGCAGCTAATCCATACAATAGATGCACAAAAGTTACTTCTAATTACGAGCCTTCTTGAAATATCGATGGCCCACAGTAATAAGTTTCATCATTTACATTCCATTTTGTTCTTTTTTCTTCCATAAAACGAGAATATAATTTTTCACACATCATCTTATGCTGCCACATGAATAGTTGCCTAGGTAACATCACCATACTATATCTGCTATGGACAATGCTGAATGAGCATTGCCACTTACGCTCAGGCACAAAGCTACAGCTTTCCTCTTGTATTGATACTGTATTCAATTCAATACTGTATACAGTATACAATAGGTGGATCTTCTCATCCTGATTGATAGTGATAAATCATGAATACGGACCAAAATAAAATTCATTTCAAATGATCTTGTGTTGATATTTAACATAATCTCTGTCTTTTCTCTCTGAACTAGTAAGATAGCTTAAAGAGATAGACTTGCCTGTTGATTGGCCTTTTGAATAGCTGGATTGTAGATCATTGATTTCTCACAGTCAGTGCTTGAACACAAGAGCTGGTAGAGAGCTCATGCTAGGAGCATGGGTTTCCTGTTGGTGAATGAAGATCAGGTGTCACTGCTTTCACTGTCGCTGTCATCTTGGTGTCTAGATGTGTTTGTAGAAACACTACATCCCGTGGGGTGATTTTCAATTAGTTCAATCATTTGCTACCGGGCGAGTTGGCCGTGCGGTTAGAGGCGCGTGACTGAGCTTGCATCCAGGAGATAGTGGGTTTGAATCCCACTGTCGGCAGCCCTGAAGATGGTTTTCTGTTGTTTCCCATTTTCACATCAGGTAAATGTTGGGGCTGTACCTTAATTAAGGCCACAGCCGCTTCCTTCGAACTCCTAGATCTTTCCTATTCCATCGTTGCCATAAGACACTAGCAAAAAAAAGTTAGCAATCATCTGCTTACCCATTTCATGTTCATTGGCATTTACTTCACCCAAAGTATATTCCTCAGAAATGACTAATCGCAAACTCTAGATTATTTACGGGAATTATAAAGTCTGTATCTAACTGTGGAGAACACCTGTTGCTTGATCTTTCTTTCGGACCAAAACGCTTACACTAACCCCGTATAAAATGAGTTGCTCTGACTGCAGTGCAGAGAGAACATGTTCCATTACATCCGCCCATCAATCGATCAGTCAATACTGATCTGCTTTTAGGGCAGTCGCCTAGGTGGCAGATTCCTTATCTGTTGTTTTCCTAGCCTTTTCTTAAATGATTTTAAAGAAATTGGAAGTTTATTGAACTCACTCACTCCAATCCCTAACTCCCCTTCCTATAAACGAATATTTGCCCCAATTTGTCCTCTTGAATTCCAACTTTGTCTTCATATTGTGCTCTTTCCTACTTTTAAAGACACTTTACAATGGCGAAAAATGAGAGTATCCTCCTATTCAATACATCATATATTCCGTCATTAGACGGAGCAAACAAATTCAAACATGTTTCGGCTCGCTTGAGCCATCTTCAGTGAAAAAATTAGGGGGGTTGGAATAATTTACATAATATAAGTTGAAAAAATGCTAAAAAACATAATGAAAGAGCAAATGAAAAAAACAAACAAAAGAGAGCCTAGACGGAAACAAAATTAGCACAAATATGCAATATTTACATCAATATGCAGAGCAAAAAACAACTTATTGCGACAAAATTCAGTGAAACAGGTGTTAATTTAAAATAATAATTGAAACTAAAAACTGCGTTAACCTAAGAAACAAGGGAATGAGAAAACAAATTATGCAGATGGAAATGAATAATAGTAGCACATGGTGAGGTTGTGGACCTCATAGTTTACAAATTATTAGTTTAGTAAAAATGACAAAACAGTTTGAAATTGCTGTCAAAATCATCCTAGTAGAAACACATCACATCAAATTGGTCAGGAGGAGAGCGGGAGCAAACATTTTGAGAAACCAAGCCTGATATAACCTGCAGGCGAAAAGCCTGTGACAAGGTGAAAAAACACCAATGAAATTTAAGGCTTTAGAAATAGCAGCATTCTCAATATCTTCTTAATTTAGCGGTCCCTTTCTTCATTATTGTTTCATAATGTTGGCTGGTGTGTTACCTTATTATAAAGGGGTCGGAAGGGCCGCGTATGAAAATTGAGAAGCTGTGTTAGGTAGAAGACAGATGCATAGTAAACTGTACGTAATCTAGTGGAAACCGTCAATGAAGTTCTAATCTGTAACGGAAAAAAATGAGGTTGTATGAGAAACATGGGTTGATAAGTTAAAAGTATGGAACGGTTGTGAAGAAAGCTTAAACTTACGGTGTGCATTATTTAAATGAAGTCAGCGAGAAAAAGAACATTCTACTTGAAACATTCATTCCATACATTTGTCAGAATTTCCATAACACAAACAAACTCCACCTCCCCGACTCACCACCACTCCCCCCTCCTCACACCAGCCCTGCACCACCCCTTCCCCCTCCGCTCCTTCCATCCTAGCAAACACAGCCAAACCAACGAAAGACTCAATCACGCGACCGAGACCATCACTTTGAGCAGGCCACACCATTCGAGCTTTAGAAGTCGGCGAGTAAACTAACATCCTCTTGAAACATTCATTCCATATATTTGCCAAACAAACCCCACCTCCATCCCTCCAACTCACCACCCCTCCCTTCCTCAAACCAGCCCTGCACCTCCCCTTCCCCCTCCGCTCCTTCCATCCTAGCAAACACAGCCGAACCAACAATAGACTTGATCACGCGAACGAGACCGTTACTTTGAGAAGGCCAGGCCATTAGAGAGGACAACCACCTACTGCACACCGTAAGTTTAAGCTTTCTTCACAACCATTCCACACTTTTTACTTATCAACCCATGTTTCTCATACAACCTCATTTTTTTCCATTACAGATTAGAACTTCATTGACGGTTTCCACTAGATTACTTACAGTTTACTATGCATCTGTCTTCTACCTAACACAGCTTCTCAATTTTCATACGCGGCCCTTCCGACCCCTTTATAATAAGGTAACACACCAGCCAACATTATGAAACAATAATGAAGAAAGGGACTGCTAGATTGAGAAGATATTGAGAATGCTGCTATTTCTAAAGCCTTAAATTTCATTGGTGTTTTTTCTCCTTGTCACAGGCTTTTCGCCTGCAGGTTATATCAGGCTTGGTTTCTCAAAATGTTTGCTCCCGCTCTCCTCCTGACCAATTTGATGTGATGTGTTTCTACTAGGATGATTTTGACAGCAATTTCAAACTGTTTTGTCATTTTTACTAAACCAATAATTTGTAAACTATGAGGTCCACAACCTCACCATGTGCTACTATTATTCATTTCCATCTGCATAATTTGTTTTCTCATTCCCTTGTTTCTTAGGTTAACGCAGTTTTTAGTTTCAATTATTATTTTAAATTAACACCTGTTTCACTGAATTTTGTCGCAATAAGTTGTTTTTTGCTCTGCATATCGATGTAAATATTGCATATTTGTGCTAATTTTGTTTCCGTCTAGGCTCTCTTTTGTTTGTTTTTTCATTTGCTCTTTCATTATGTTTTTTAGCATTTTTTCAACTTATATTATGTAAATTATTCCAACCCCCCTAATTTTTTCACTGAAGATGGCTCAAGCGAGCCGAAACATGTTTGAATTTGTTTGCTTCGTCTAATGACGGAATATATGATGTATTGAATAGGAGGATACTCTCTTTTTTCGCCATTGAAAAGTGAAAACCGTCAATACGGAATGATTCTAATATCTTTTAAAGACACTGCTTAAACTTATTCGTCTACTAATGTCATTACATGCCATCTCTCCGCTAACAGCTCAGAACATACCACTTAGTTGAGCAGCTCGTCTTCTTTCTCCCAAGTCTCCCCAGTCGAAACTTTGCAACATTTTTGTAACGCTACTCTTTTGTCGGAAATCACCCAGAGCAAATCGAGCTGCTTTTCTTTGGATTTTTTCCAGTTCCTAAATCAAGTAATCCTGGTGAAGGTCCCATGCACTCGAAGCATACTCTAGATGGGGCCGTATCAGAGACTTATGTATCCTGTCCTTTACATCCTTACTAAACCCCTAAACACCCTCATAAGCATGTGCGGAGATCTGCACCCCTCATTTACAATCCCATTTAGATGATTACCCCAATGAAGATATTTCCTAGGTACGTAGTGATCCCCATAAGAAAACATAAAGGGCCCATAATACTGCCTAGAGGAATTCCCCTCTTAATTATTACGGGGTCAGTTAAAGCTTCGTCTAGTCTAATTCTCTGAGATCTGTTTTCTAGAAATATAGCAACCCATTTAGTCACTCTTTTGTCTAGTCCAATTGCACTCATTTTTGCCAGTAGTCTCCCATGATCCACCCTATCAAATGCTTTAGAGAGGTCAATCGCAATACAGTCCATTTGACCTTCTGAATCCCAGATATCTGCTACATCTTGCTAGAATCCTACAAGTTGAACTTCATTGGAATGACTTTTCCTAAAACCGAACGACCTTCTGTCGAACCCGTTATTAATTTCACAAACATGTCTGATATAATCAGAATGAATGCTTACCTAATGTTTACATACAGTGCATGTCAAACTTAACTGGCCTGTAATTTTCAGCTTTATGACTATCACCCTTTCCTTTATACACAGGGGCTACTATAGCAACTCTCCATTTTTTTGGTATAGCTCCTTCATGAAAACAATAATCAAATAAGTACTTCAGATATTGTACTATATCCCAACCCATTGTATTTAGTATATCCCCTGAAATCTTATTAATTCCAGCTGCTTTTCTAGTTTTCAACTTTTGTATCTAATTGTAAATGTCATTGTTATCATATTTAAATTTTAATTCTTCTTTAGCATTAGTCATTTCCTCTATCTAGACATTATCCTTGGAAGCCACAATCTTTACGTACTGATGACTGAATACTTCTGCCTTTTGAAGATCCTCGTATACACACTCCCCTTGCTCATTAATTATCCCTGGAATGTCCTTCTTGGAACCTGTTTCTTCCTTAAAGTACCTATACATAACCTTCCATTTTTCACTAAAAAATTTTTCTATTATAATAAGGTGGGCATTCACCATTCCTTACCACCTTTAAAGATACAGTGTGCCGGGCTGAGTGGCTCAGACGGTTAAAGCGCTGGCCTTCTAACCCCAACTTGGCAGGTTCGATCCTGGCTCAGTCCGGTGGTATTTGAAGGTGCTCAAATACGACAGCCTCGTGTCGGTAGTTTTACTGGCACATAAAAGAACTCCTGCGGGACTAAATTCCGGCACCTCGGCGTCTCCGAAGACCGTAAAAGTAGTTAGTGGGACGTAAAGCAAATAGCATTATTATTATTAAAGATACAGTGATCCCCATAGGAAATCATAAAGTGCCCATAATACTGCCTTGAGGAATTCCCCTCTTAATTATTACAGGTCAGCTGCAGTCGCTTAAGTGCGGCCAGTATCCAGTATTCGGGAGATAGTGGGTTCGAACCCCACTGTCGGCAGCCCTGAAGATGGTTTTCCGTGGTTTCCCATTTTCACACCAGGCAAATGCTGGGACTGTACCTTAGTTAAGGCCACGGACGCTTCCTTCCCATTCCTAGGCCTTTCCTGTCCCATCGTCGCCATAAGACCTATCTGTCGGTGCGACGTAAAGCAAATAGAAAAAAGTTTTACTTTTACGACCTTCCTTTCTATCACATTTTTATCTACGACAAAAACAGCTTCATGATCACTAATATCTATTACCTTGGTTTCTCTATAGACCTCATCTGGTTTTACCAGGACCTCATCCAGGATATTCTTTCCTCTTGTTGGTTCCATCACTTTATGAATCAGCTGTCCTTCCCATTTTAACTTATTTGCCATTTGTTGGTCATGCTTCCTGTCGTTTGCATTACCTTCCCATTGACATTTGGTAAATTCAGATCTCCCACTACAATCACATTCCTTTCCATGTTGTTTCCCACATAGCTGGTTATCTTATCAAATAATTCTGAATCCATGTCAGCACTACCCTTTCCCGGTCTGTACACTCCAAAGACATCAAGTTGCCTATTATCTTCAGAAACGAACCTTACACCTAGAATTTCATGTTTGTCACCTTTAACTTTTTCATAGCTTACAAATTCTTCTTTCACTAGAATGAGTACTCCCCCTCCCACCATTTCTATCCTATCTCTACGATACACACTCCAGTTCCGTGAGAAAATTTCTGCATCCATTATAACATTTCTCAGCCATTATTCAACTCCTATTACAATATCTGGTAAGTATATATCTATTAAATTATTCTAATCCTTTCTTTACAGTACTTCTACAGTTCAACACTAATATTTATATGTCATCCCTACTTGACTTCCAGATAACTATACCCTTATCACTGCTCCCTATACCACCTCCCGTTTTCCTGAACGTACCTCCCTATAACCCTTCCAAACAAATTTCCTAACTTACACGTACCACTGCGGTTAAAGTGAAAGCCATCTGAGTGCAGATCCCTGTCTCCTACCCATCCATTAGGATCTAGAAATCTCACTCCCAGTTTCCCACATACCCACTCCATAGTCTCATTTAAATCCCCAATCACCCTCCAGTCAGTATCCCTCCTACACAGTATTCCACTGATGACAATCTCCACTTCCTTAAATATCACCCGTGCTGCATTTACCAGATCCCACACATCCCCAGCTATGTTCGTATTTATACCTACTTGCCTTATGTTGTAGGTACCAACATGAAACACTACTACCTTCTCCTCCTACATCTCGTCTACTTTCTTCAACATCTGCCTCATGCTAATTCCTGGATAAGACTCTACCCTGGTTCCCTTTCCTCCACACACTTTCCCCACATGTCTAACAATGGAATCCCCCATGACCAGAGTCTGAACCTTACCCACTTCATTTGATCCCTTCCCCTTCTGGTCAGCCCTATCTTTCCTGACAGCTGCAGAAGCTACTTCCTCCTCCCTTTTCTCCCTCCCATGACCCTGTTCTACCTGTCTTTTCCTATCCTCTACTCTACATTTTCCTTTCCTACCTTTTCCCTTCATCCTACTTCCACACTTCTGAGCAACAGATCCCTGTTCTTTATCTTCCCTCTGTTGTTCTACCTGCAGTGATTTGTACAGATTTCTCACAGACACCTGTCCTGAATTCTGATCCTGAATAGCGCCCTTAGCCTGCAATCTTGTTCCCCTTAGAACATTAGACGACCTTCTTCTGCATTTTTCCCCTTTCGTTCCCATCCTCCTTTTATATTTACTGTATCCTGTTCATTGTTTGAGGGAGGCTTACCTTCCTTCCTGTCTTCTGAGAGAATCGTAGCACGCGGCTGTGAGCTCGCATCCGGGAGATAGTAGGTTTGAATCCCACTGTCGGCAGCTCTGAATGTGTTTTTCCGTGGTTTCCCATTTTCACACCAGGCAAATGCTGGGGCTGTACCTTAATTAAGGCATTAAGGCCACGGCCTCTTCCTTCCAACTCCTGGACCTATCCTATCCTATCCTATCATTGCCATAAGACCTATTTGTGTCGTTGCGACGTAAAGCCCCTAGCAAAAAAAAAAAAAAAAAAAAAAAAGAGAATCCTAATTATCTCTCTCAAACTCTCCACAACACCTCCCTCATACTCCTTAATGCCTGGGCATACCCACAGTTCCTACACTTGCATTCCTTAGCCATTCTTTACGGAATATGAAAAGAAAAGGAGAAATAAAATAACTATTATGTACAAGAAAAATTAAAGGAAAGAAACATCGTCTAGGATAGTATACAAATATAACACGACAATAAGGTATTAATATACTACTAAAGTACAATACTACTTAGTCGTACTCTATTTTTATCCTACAGCACCCTAACAGCCTCGTGTCGGTAGATTTACTGGCACGTAAAAGAACTCCTGCGGGACTAAATTCCGGCACCTCGGCGTCTCCGAAGACCTTAAAAAGTAGTTAGTGGGACGTAAAATCAAATAACATTATTATTATTCCTAACAGGGTAAGAACTGCTGTTAATTACTGAATACCGAAAAGAATACACAAGAATTACACAATTCTAAACTGCAGTTAAGCCTATCCTAATTACTACAACAGAATTCTATTAAGAGAGTTTCTATGCATACGTCTACTCTACTACACAAATATTTTACAATAATAGAATAAGCACGGTAATTTCTAATAAGATATTACTCGCATACTACAGTACACTACAATAATTTAAAACTAGGTCAGGCATATCCTAATTACAATATGTTACTACTACAATAAATAACCTTTATATATCCACCTTTTCAATACAATTTTAATGCTGTTTTATAATTACAACATATTAAATTTTACAGGACTAGTTTCAACGCGCATTTGCGCCATCTTCAGCTGTTCTTGGAAAATAGGCAACCTTATATATAAAATTCATGACGGATCTTAAAATGTTTGGTGTGAAACATAACAAAATCTACAATAAAACCTTGACACTTTAAAAACTATGATCACAAGTAAAAGGCTTGCGAGTCAAACATGTAATAAAAAGTTCATTAGTTAAATGAAATCCTTATGGACGAGCAGTTATAGAGTCCTTAAATTTGATGCGCGATTTGCTTTATGAAATATTATGATACATTCAACTACAGTGTGTTTACTGCAGAACCATCTTGAAATCGTGAAGGTTTGCCAGATAGAATTTTCTGGATAAAATCTATGTCCTAGGCCTATGAGGTGGAAACATTTAAGTGGCTTCTTAAGATGTTTGTAAAACCTATGTTTCTCAGTTCTCTGCGGAACCTGTGAAAATATATGGAAACGCCATTAACGATAAAATGCTGGGAGTGTTGTGGCTCTATTCGACATAATGATATAAAGTTATGGAGGACTCACCTCAAACTGCCGTGGGACGATCCTACTGCAAACAACGTACTATGAACAATGAGACAGCTCTGATCAGGTATGCATAATCGGACGGTGCTAGGGAGGGGAAATAGGGGTGGGCCGAGGCAGTCCATGTGGGCCGGATGTGTGGAAGGAGTCTGGTGGGCATGGACTATGAAACGAATGTTGGGAAAACTTATTGTGTATTATACGTAAAATTAAATTCTTTTTTGAAATTTGAACATTTTTGAAAAATGTTATCTGGAAATCAAAGAGAACCTTCGGAGTCTCAGAAAAATCATGAAGGTTGAGATTTGCGTTAAAATACTGGTCTAAATTAATGTAACATAATTCAGTAGCGTCCAGCAATGGTCCTTTGCTTAAAGTCTCTTAATATTTGAATATCTTGTTCCAAGTTTGTAAAATTATGTCTTAGTTCATGGACATGTTGCCCCACAGCAGAGAATCTGTTATATTTTACTGCATTAAAGTGCTCAGTGGATCTGATCTTAAAGTTGCGCCCAGTTTGCCCCAGATAGGCGCTGCCATTGTCATTGCACTGGAATCTGTATACCTGATCTAAGATAAGGGTAGGATTTATTTACAGTAGCTGCATTATGTAAAACTTCGGTACTCTTGTTATCAGTACAAAAAGATATCTTTACATTATTCTTTTTGAATATATTGGTGACTCTATGAATATTGTTGTTAAAAGTAAAAGTTGAATAGGAATGACGACTTGGTTTATCTCCGATAAGTGTGTTTTGCGGACGATATTTAATCTTATTTATTATGCTTTCGATGAAAGAAACCTTATAGCCATTAGCGTAGGATATATTGCGAATAGTATTCAGCTCCTTGTTTAAACCAGCTTTAGACATTGAGATTCTAAAAGCTTGGTTTACTAGGCTGAAGTATGTAGCTCTTTTATGAGCTTGTGGGTGTGTTGAATCATGTCTTATAGTAACGCTAGTCTGTGTTGGCTTCCTGTAAATGTTGAAAGAAAAAGTTGGAGGCTTTCTCTTAATAGTTAAATCCAAAAAATTAATTGATCCCTCCCTTTTAGTTTCGAGAGTGAACTTAATGTGTGGGTCTACGTTGTTGAGTTTATTTAAGGTAGCCTTCGCGTCTATTATTCGCTCATCTAGGACTACAAATACATCATCCACATACCTAGACCAATGGTGTATGTTGCTGAACGTGTTCCGTTATCTATCGCGGAATCTTCCAAAAAATCCAAATAAATTTCTGCGAGAATCCCCAAGGCCGGAGACCCCATTGACAGCCCATTTTGTTTGTAAATTACACTATCAAAAGTAAAGTAATTATTGTTAATTAACAATTTTAATAAATTCATAAAGTCCTGTATCTCCAATTCACTTAGGTGACAATAAGTTTTTAAATTCTTGTGAATGATCGGTATTAACTTAGTGGTATTAACGCTCGGAAACATGTTGACCACATCGAACAAATGTATTGTGTGGTAGGGTCGTATTTCGAAAGCACTCAGTTTATTAACTAATTCAATAGTGTTCTTAATTGATTTATTAGCCGTAAATCTATAATGTTGTTTGAGGAACTTCTGAATGAACTGTGCTACTTTGTAGAAAGGACTCGGTCTGTAGTTTATTATTGGTCTAATGGGGACTCCGGCCTTGTGGATTTTTGGAAGTGCTTTAGCTGTTGTAAGCCCCGGGTTCATGTTAATCAATTTGGTCTTTTCTTGTTCCGTAAAGAGGAAAACCGCTTTCTTTAATGTTTGTTTTAATTGTTTTTGAAGTAGTTGTGTTGGATCTTTCTTGGAGATTATGAATGTCTTATCATCAAAAAATATTTTGGTTTTTTTGAATGGTATCAGCCTTATGCATAATTACTGTCGTATTACCTTTATCAGCTTTGGTTACGATGAGTTCTTCGTCTTTAATCTTCTTCTTAAGATCTATGATGTGTTTTCTTTCGGTAAAAGAAGCTTTTGCCATAACGCTAGTTTTATTATTGTTTGCGATAAATTTTTTTTGTAATTGTCTTTTAACATCTGTCCTAACATCATCCTGCAAATCCTGCGGCATTTTTCGAATTGCAACTTCAGATTCTGTCACTAGTTTAGAGGCTGTATTGGCTAAATTAACATTAGGCCAGTTGTGTTTGGGCCCTTTAGCCAGAATGCTCTTTTCCACCTCGTTTAAATCAATTTTAGACAGGTTAACTACTGGAGTATGGAATTGATCCAATGATCCGTCATTGGGATTATGCCTAGTTTTTTTAAGGGGAGGTTTGTTGGCAGCTACTTCGTTAGGTAACACGTTGAGTTTTTTCTCTAATGTTGTCTGTTTGAGGTTAAGTAAAATATAAGTTTATTTTGAACCTGATCTTGGAAAAGGTTCCATTGAGCCTTTGTAAGTAAACTCGTGGCCTCGAGGTGAGCCTCATACAATTTCTGGTTTAAAAAGGATTTTTTCTTATGAAGAAACTTTAATTCATTCTTTAACCATGACATTTTAATTTTTAAAGGAACTTTACTTTGATGATTAAGAACCTTTTGTTTTCTAAAAATACTCCTCAGAAATTTGGGGGACAAATTCTGTGAAATACAATGTTTTATAAATTTTATATCTTTGCCTATTTTTCCTACTTTGACTCTTAAGCCCATATATTGGTAGGCTGCGGTTTTTGCCTGGTGAGCTGCTTCAGTTAACGTAAGAAATTTCATTTTTCCGTATTGAACCAAGAATTACAATAAATAACCTTTATATATCCACCTTTTCAATACAATTTTAATGCTGTTTTATAATTACAACATATTAAATTTTACAGGACTAGTTTCAACGCGCATTTGCGTCATCTTAAGCTGTTCTTGGAAAACAGGCAACCTTATATATAAAATTCATGACATATCTTAAAATGTTTGGTGTGAAACATAACAAAATCTACAATAAAACCATGACACTTTAAAAACTATGATCACAAGTAAAAGACTTGCGAGTCAAACATGTAATAAAAAGTTCATTAGTTAAATGAAATCCTTATGGACGAGCAATTATAGAGTCCTTAAATTTGATGCGCGATTTGCTTTATGAAATATTATGATACATTCAACTACAGTGTGTTTACTGCAGAACCATTTTGAAATCATGAAGGTTTGCCAGATAGAATTTTCTGGATAAAATCTTCTATGTCCTAGGCCTATGAGGTGGAAGCATTTAAGTGACTTCTTAAGATGTTTGTAAAACCTATGTTTCTCAGTTCAGTGCAGAACCTGTGAAAATATATGAAAACGCCATTAACGATAAAATGCTGGGAGTGTTATATGTAAAATTGAATTCTTGTTTGAAATTTGAACATTTTTGAAAAATGTTATCAGGAAATCGAAGAGAACCACAATAAGTTTTCCCAACATTTGTTTCGTAGTCCACGCCCACCAGACTCCTTCCACACGTCCGGCCCACATGGACTGCCTCGACCCACCCCTATTTCCCCTCCCTAGCACCGTCCGATTATGCATACCTGATCAGAGCTGTCTCATTGTTCATAGTACGTTGTTTGCAGTAGGATCGTCCCACGGCAGTTTGAGGTGAGTCCTTCATACCTTTATATCATTATGTCGAATAGAGCCACAACTCCCAGCATTTCATCGTTAATGGCGTTTTATCCAGAAAATTCTATCTGGCAAACCTTCACGATTTCAAGATGGTTCTGCAGTAAACACTCTGTAGTTGAATGGATCATAATATTTCATAAAGCAAATCGCGCATCAAATTTAAGGACTCTATAA
Organism: Anabrus simplex; assembly: GCF_040414725.1. Classification (NCBI taxonomy): domain Eukaryota; kingdom Metazoa; phylum Arthropoda; class Insecta; order Orthoptera; family Tettigoniidae; genus Anabrus; species Anabrus simplex. The sequence goes on along the minus strand of NC_090266.1, from coordinate 624,215,460 downwards.
TTACTCGTCCATAAGGATTTCATTTAACTAATGAACTTTTTATTACATGTTTGACTCGCAAGTCTTTTACTTGTGATCATAGTTTTTAAAGTGTCAAGGTTTTATTGTAGATTTTGTTATGTTTCACACCAAACATTTTAAGATCTGTCATGAATTTTATATATAAGGTTGCCTATTTTCCAAGAACAGGTGAAGATGACGCAAATGCGCGTTGAAACTAGTCCTGTAAAATTTAATATGTTGTAATTATATAACAGCATTAAAATTGTATTGAAAAGGTGGATATGTCTGTATCTGTTAGGTCATCAGCCCAGAGGCTGGTTTGATCCTCAAATAGCACCACCAAAGGTTATGCGGTTATAAGGAAACCGCAAAAACCAATGGCAGCACCAAAATGAGGCGTACTAGGCAAGACGAGGAGTGAAGTAGTTTGCCATTGCTTTCCTCACTGGGTCAGAAAGTGCTGTTGCAGCACGACTGGCCCTATGAGCAACACCTTTCATAACACTCAGATGCACTAGTCGTGCTCTGAATGTCATTACTCAGCACCACCCATACCCCAGCAGCTTCCATATTGTCACTGCCATGAATGAGACTGGGACTTCGGTGGAAGCTACACTTTACTCTGGCCTGTGCCAAGAGATGGATACAAAAGTACTGTATCCATCAAGAAATGGCAGCAGGCAAGGGTGGATATATAAAGGTTATTTATTGTAATTCTTGGTTCAATACAGAAAACTGAAATTTCTTATGTTACTACTAAGCATAAACAGAAATAAAAATTGCAAGTTCGTAATTTGCCAGAACTACTCAAAGATTACCAACAGAGCTAAATGCGTAGACAGATTATTATTAGTACTATTTTATCTTACTATGCTCTCATAGATACACACACAAAGATACACATGAATATAGCAGGCAATATATGGCACTATCAAAATATACCGTATCTACACTACAATTCTCAACTGAAATGTGGTTATATGATTTTTACAGCTGCTGGATTACTATTGTTTTCGCTATTATGTGGGACAGAGGATAAAAGTGTCCTTTAATACTGAAAAATAAGAGGTTTTCTGCAGTAATTTCCGTCAGAACTACGCTGGGGGCTTGAACTGCAATATTATTGGGATATTGGTATTTGATTATTAACTTTTACCCGATGAATAAATGAAGGTACAAAGTATGCCAGGATCTTAGACTACAAATTATCAGATTTCAGCAATCGGCTGATATCTTGTATTTGTTTACACAACTACCATGTGCATGTACTCTTTGATCTCGTCGGGGGCCGATGACCTTCGATGTTAGGCCCCTTAGAACAACAAGCATCATCATCATGATCTCGTCGGAATGCAGCAACGATTGTCAACCATCCAAAGACTGTTGAGTAATTATCCAGCAAAATGCAGTGTATTCTCTTTAACATACTTTTAAATCGAAGTTTATAGGCGTATCATGTTGCTTTATTGAATAAATTATTACCTGCGTGATAGTTTGAACGGATATCTGTACAAAATACCGGAAAAGCTGTGGAAGTTACAACTCGTTATGATAATCATCCTTTGTAAGTATTAAGTTATACAGATATTAAAAAAAAAAACATTTAAAGTTAATATTATTACCTAAACTATTTCCTAAACCTAAATTCAAAACAAGGTACACCTAGCTAGCCTACTAAACCTAGAAACATAATCTACTGAACACCAACTGAACTACTACATTAAAATTTAAATAAGTATCACTACTCCCAATTTCTACCAAGAAGCACTAATCACCAATATATATAGGGGCATGATTTTTTCGCATTAACGATAAACGCGACAAAAAATATTTTGAAGCTATTTTGTGATATCTTTACGATTCATATGTTTCTGGTTAAGAAAATATGGATATTATGTTCACGAATTAAAGCGACAAGGCCATTTTAAAGCAAAATTCAATTATTTCACGATAAGCGTGATATTACAGCGAAATCTGTAGTGAATAAAGAACTTGACATTTTGTTCCAAGATTATGTACCGTATGTAAAGAAAAGGAAGAGCGAAAAAATATTCATCAACAGGAGAGAAATATGTTATCATTAATGTTCTTGAAAATCTCTTTAAGACATGGCATCAAAGAAAAGGGGTTGGCTCCAGGCTTCTTGCCAAACGAAATGTTTCGAATGTTGTTCTTGTGGTGGCTGGTAATCCCACCCCAGCCTGTCTCCTCACGGCATTGTGCAATTCTGGAAACCCTAATGACGTCTACAAGCATCACAATTGACTGGTGTATTTTGACTTTTCGTGCTCGGGTAAAATTAAGTGATCACAGACAGTAGCGAAGATGGGTCGCTCGACAAGTGTTACGGTGCACAGCAGAGCTAAACAGTTTGCGAGTGAAGGTTTATACGTTTCGGAAAGCAATGTTTTAATGTGAAAATTTTGTAATGTTCGTATCGAGTGAGAGAAAAAAGATACCTGTCTCGAAACATTGTTTCAAAAATAAGGAACATTCAGAACGTAAATTTAGCACTCTACCAGTGAAACGGCATGCAACAATAGAGCTCTCATTAGATATGCAAAAGAAAGCTAAGAGTGAAAAAAATAGAATTTATTCACGAAATAATAGCAATGCTACTCATAGCCAACATCCCGCTGGAGAAGATAGACGACCTTGCAGTCCGGAAAGGGCTTCAATAGTATGTACCAGGTATGTACAATCTATCAGTTAAACCTCCACGATCAACAATCAGTGATTGTAATGAAACCTTTAATGAATAATTTTAGAATTTCATCAAAGCGAAATTAAAGCGAAATGGCAATATCTATTTCGCGAAATAACGCGAAAATTAGTATCCTTCTCGCGAAAACGTTAAAAAATTAATGTGAAAAAAATCATACCTCTACCAGTATATAAATAGACCTAAATGGATCACACAAACAAAAAATTAAACAATTTCAATAGGTTTTAACTACTTTATCACTACAATAATGCAAGAGTACTCTCAACAGCTGACCATTCTCAAGCGCATCCAACAATGGACCATGGCTGATCCGCAACAAGGGCTGTCCAGCATCACTTTGTAATATTTCGATTGAGATTCTGGTCTCCACCTTGGGACCTTGCAGTTGTAAACTGCTGCTTTTTTTTGTACAGCCTTCGTATGCAGTGTACATTCTCTCTGCAAAATTCAGGTTTGCTGTGATATGAGTACATTGTATAGTTGGTGTCAGGTCAGAATATATTCTGCTATCGTATGCAACAGTAGACGGTACTACCTGCGACTGTCTGGCCGAGGGTCTGGCGGCCGATACCAAACCAGGCAAACTAAGGGAAAACCAATAGCTGCGAGCAGAGGAGTTTTCCCTTAGAAGATTGGATAAGATGAGACCTTTGTGTGGGAAATAACATACAAATTCATCAGCTGCTGCCTTGCAGTGAGGCAGGGGACTGCCAAAGGCTAAGGGAGACCACCCTGAAAGAAAATCCTCTAGTACGTTAGGCCTAGCAAGTCAGTACAGGAGTACAATGCAGTTGCTTTCAAAATGAAAACGAGCCTCGGAAAGAAACATATTCTGAATGTCGACAATACTTCAAGTACTCTTGGAACTAATGACGACGTCATGTCCGATGTTCATTCAAGATGCACGAGAAGACCCGATCATAGAAGCAAGCTTCGGATTGGAACCTTAAACGTTATGACTCTAACAGGAAAATGCAACGAAATCACGGATTTAATGAACCGTAGACATATTCACATCCTAGGGCTAAGTGAAACCAAATGGAAAGGTTGCAACACAAGAATGTTAGAGGACGGATATAAATTATACTGGAGTGGTAATCCTGCAGTGGCGAGGAATGGAGTTGGTTTTATACTCCATAAAGACATTGATAGTGTAACAGATGTCTCCTTCATCAATGAGAGATTAATCAAAGCTAAAATATACCTAAATGGAGAAACTCAAACTGTAATCCAAGTTTATGCTCCCCAGCAGGGTTGTAGCGATGACCAAAAACGCAAGCTTCCTAGAAAAACTAGAGGACATCATTGATGAAGAGAACATAATGATAATTGGGGATTTTAATGCCCAGGTAGGAACTGATAGGTCAGGTTATGAAGGCATTATTGGTCCATATGGATTTGGTAATAGAAATGAGGAGGGTGAACTTCTGCTTGATCTATGTACACGAAACCAACTTCTGGTGAAGAACTCGTGGTTTCAGAAACGGGATAGCCACAAGATAACGAGATACAGTTGGGACGGTCAGTATAGATCAGTGATAGACCTTATCACAGATAGGTCAAGTGGAGAAAAGGTGCATGATGTAAAAGTGATACCTAGTGAGAGCCTTGATAGTGACCATAGACTCCTCATTGCAGACCTAAAAGTCACCAAACCTATTATTAAAGTAGACAAGAAGAAAAAACCACGAATTAAAGACTGGAAATTGAAAGATATGGAAGTCAAACAGCAGTTTCAAGAGGAAATCAGAGCTAAAATACCAATAACAGACACAAAGAAAGGTAATGAAGAATGGAATGTTTTCAAGGAAAGTCTGGTTGGTAGTGCAGATAAAATATGTGGAAGAACAAGCAGAAGAGTGAGAGAGAAAAGAACATCTTGGTGGAATGATAAAGTGAAAGAAGCCATAATGAAAAGGAATAAAGCCAAAAAACTTCTTGATGTGGCTAAGTCTGACAGAAGAATCAACAGTGACCAAATAGACAACAATAAATTGGAAGAGATAGCAAAGGAATATAGATACAGAAAGTTGGAAGTCAAGAGAATTGTACGGGAAGAAAAAGAGAAAAGTTGGAAAGAATTTACAACTAAACTGGAAGAAGACAGTAAAGGGAATATGAAAATGATATATGGAATAGTTAAAATTAAAAGATCAGATAAAGAACCAATTACAGCCCTGGAGACAGCAGATGGGAATATAGTTCGCAATATGAAAGATATCACGGATACAATGGGGCAGTATTTTGACAAGCTCCTAAATGGCCCTAAAGAGATCTCTTTTGAGGATGTAGGACAGAAAACAATAGAGGAAGATATCCCAATTACATGGACAGAAGTAGAGCAAGCTCTCCACAGGATGAGAAGTGGTAAGTCAGCAGGAGCTGATGAAATTACAGCTGACATGATTAAAGCTGCTGGTCCACCAGGAATACAGTGGCTGTATAGAGTTCTCAGAACAATATGGAAGGATAATGAAATACGTGAAGATTGGACAAAAGGGGTGATAGTTCCTATCTTTAAGAAAGGGAGTAGAGGGAAAAGTGAAAATTACAGAGGCATTACCCTCCTATCACACGGCCTTAAAATTATGGAGAAGATCATTGAAGCCAGAGTAAGGGATATACTAGAGCCTATCTTAGAAGAGGAACAACATGGTTTTAGGACTGGAAGAAGCACAACAGATCTGATATTTGCTTTGAGGATGTTGGCAGAGAAACACTGGGAAAGAGGAAAAGACCTAATTATTGTGTTTATGGACCTTGAAAAGGCGTATGATAATGTTCCTAGATCAACTATTTGGAAAAGTATTAGAAAACTTGGTGTACCGGAGTACCTTATTAGGAAGATCCAAATGCTATATAGTAATTGTAAAAGCTGTGTCAGAATTGGAGATGGTCACTCTGAATGGTTCAATACAACCAAAGGAGTACAACAGGGAAGTGCCTTGTCACCACTTCTATTCATAGCAGTTATGGATACCATTTTAAAGGAACTAAAAGGAAAAGGTAATAAAGATCTTCAGGCTCTGGTGTTTGCAGACGATGTGGCAATATGGGATGAAACAGAGGAGGGAGTGCAAAATAATCTGAATGCATGGTGTAAGAAGTTTGATGATTATGGAATGAAATTGAACCCATCAAAAAACAGTGGCATTAAAAATCAGCAGACATTATACAGAATGCAACATAAAAATACAGGACCACCAAGTTGAAGTAGTACACCAATTCAGTTATTTAGGAAGCGTAATCGCTAGTAATAACAGAGCTGAGAGAGAAATAACAAACAGAGTAACCAAAGGATCTAACTTGTACAGCATCGTTAGACACCTACTATGGGATCAGAAAGTCCCACAAAGAACAAAAATGACCCTGTACAAGTCATATTTCATTCCTATCCTTACATATTCTCTGGAAACCTGCACACTAACATCAAAGGATTATAGTAGGATTCAAGCCTGTGAAATGAAATTTCTTAGAACTGCCCTCTAAAAGACCCGACTTGATCATGTGAAAAATGATGAGATCCGATCTAACCTAGGTCTAAATGAATCGATGGAGGAAAGACTTAGGTCATCTAGACTTAAATGGTTTGGGCATGTTAAACGAATGAATAGCACAAGGTTACCATGTGCTTATTTGGAAAAGAGAATAACAGGTAGAAGACCAGCTGGAAGACCAAGAAGAAGATGGATGGACCAACCGAGGGAAGACGTAGAGAGAAGAGGATGGAATTGGGAATCTGTCTTGGACAACGAAATGTTTTTGAATAGGCAACTTTGGAAGACGCTCGTTTTCAAACACCCTACCCGTCTCGCTGGAAGGGCAAACCGATGATGATGATGAGTACATTGTCAGTTCAATGTGATGCTTTCTTGGGGAATAAGTGGCTTTTCCAGCTCATATTTGTAGGCTTTTATGTTGGTGGTACCAAGGGATTCCTGACCTTTGTCCCTTATACTGTTATGATTTTATGTTCCCAAACTTTGGGGTAGCCATTCTAATGTGTTTCATTTTCATTCAAAGTTCTAGTGTTTGGGCATTTTATTCTATGGTCATCTTCATCAGGGTAAGTATAATTTTTTAGTAAGTGTTATTCGTTCTGCATTCCATTAACATTTTCTGCTTTTGGAGACTGCGAAGTGCTTACATTTTGTCCCACAGGAGTTGGTTTACATATCGTCCCTGCTCTGGCAAACTAGCGAAACTGACAAACTAAGGAATCTGTAGTTCTGAAGTTCTGGTCTAGATTTTGTTATTTATATATTGTCTACCCTCTGACAAAGTCTCACATTTGCAGCTCATTATGTATGCCTAACACATAAAACCAATAATTAAATATAAAAATTGATTTGACATGAGTAATCACAACTTCTTTCAGCTCTCCTAACCTTTTGACAATTTTCAGATTCGTTAGTTTGCCAGAGCAGGGACGATATGCTGGTAAATCAGCCGACACGAGGCTGGTGTATTTGAACAGCTTTAAATACCATCGGACTGAACTGGGATTAAACCTGCTAGTTTGTGTTCAGAATGCTAGCACTTGTATTGTCTGAGCCAGTCATCGTGACAGGTGTCATGTTTTTCTATATGATACTTCATCTGTTAAAAATAATTCTTTAGTAAATTGGTGAAGTTCAATCAATATCAATCAATACTGATCTGCATTTAGGGCAGTCGCCCAGGTGGCAGATTCCCTATCTGTTGCTTTCCTAGCCTTATCCGAAATGATTTCAAAGAAATTGGAAATTTATTGAACATCTCCCTTGGTAAGTTATTCCAATCCCTAACTCCCCTTCCTATAAATGAATATTTGCCCCAGTTTGTCCTCTTGAATTCCAACTTTATCTTCATATTGTGATCTTTCCTACTTTTATAGACGCCATTCAAACTTATTCGTCTACTAATGTCATTCCACGCCATCTCTCCGCTGACAGCTCGGAACATACCACTTAGTCGAGCAGCTCTTCTTCTTTCTCTCAATTCTTCCCAACCCAAACATTGCAACATTTTTGTAACGCTACTCTTTTGTCGGAAATCACCCAGAACAAATCGAGCTGCTTTTCTTTGGATTTTTTCCAGTTCTTGAATCAGGTAATCCTGGTGAGGGTCCCATACACTGGAACCATACTCTAGTTGGGGTCTTACCAGAGACTTATATGCACTCTCCTTTACATCCTTACTACAACCCCTAAACACCCTCATAACCATGTGCAGAGATCGGTACCCTTTATTTACAATCCCATTTATGTGATTACCCCAGTGAAGATCTTTCCTTATATTAACACCTAGATACTTACAATGATCCCCAAAAGGAACTTTCACCCCATCAACGCAGTAATTAAAACTGAGAGGACTTTTCCTATTTGTGAAACTCACAACCTGACTTTTAGCCCCGTTTATCAACATACCATTGCCTGCTGTCCATCTCACAATATTTTCGAGGTCACGTTGCAGTTGCTCACAATCTTGTAACTTATTTATCACTCTATAGAGAATAACATCATCCGCAAAAAGCCTTACCTCCGATTCCACTCCTTTACTCATATCATTTATATATATAAGAAAACATAAAGGTCCGATAACACTGCCCTGAGGAACTCCCCTCTCAACTATTACAGGGTCAGACAAAGCTTCACCTACTCTAACTCTCTGAGATCTATTTTCTAGAAATATAGCAACCCATTCAGTCACTCTTTTGTCTAGTCCAATTGCACTCATTTTTGCCAGTAGTCTCCCATGATCCACCCTATCAAATGCTTTAGACATGTCAATCGCGATACAGTCCATTTGACCTCCAGAATCCAAGATATCTGCTATATCTTGCTGGAATCCTACAAGTTGAGCTTCAGTGGAATAACCTTTCCTAAAACCGAATTGCCTTCTATCGAACCAGTTATTAATTTCACAAACATGTCTAATATAATCAGAAAGAATGCCTTCCCAAAGCTTACATACAATGCATGTCAAACTTACTGGCCTGTAATTTTCAGCTTTATGTCTATCACCCTTTCCTTTATATACAGGAGCTACTATAGCAACTCTCCATTCATCTGGTATAGCTCTTTCGGTCAAACAATAATCAAATAAGTACTTCAGATATGGTACTATATCCCAACCCATTGTCTTTAGTATATCCCCAGAAATCTGATCAATTCCGGCCGCTTTTCTAGTTTTCAACTTTTGTATCTTATTGTAAATGTCATTGTTATCATATGTAAATTTTATTACTTCTTTGGCCTTAGTCTCTTCCTCTATCTCAACATTATCCTTGTAACCAACAATCTTTACATACTGCTGACTGAATACTTCTGCCTTTTGAAGATCCTCACATACACACTCCCCTTGTTCATTAATTATTCCTGGAATGTCCTTCTTGGAACCTGTTTCTGCCTTAAAATACCTATACATACCCTTCCATTTTTCACTAAAATTTGTATGACTGCCAATTATGCTTGCCATCATGTTATCCTTAGCTGCCTTCTTTGCTAGATTCAATTTTCTAGTAAGTTCCTTCAATTTCTCCTTACTTCCACAGCCATTTCTAACTCTATTTCTTTCCAGTCTGCACCTCCTTCTTAGTCTCTTTATTTCTCTATTATAATAAGGTGGGTCTTTACCATTCCTTACCACCCTTAAAGGTACAAACCTGTTTTCGCATTCCTCAACAATTTCTTTAAACCCATCCCAGAGTCTGTTTACATTCTTATTTACCGTTTTCCACCGATCATAGTTACTTTTTAGAAACTGCCTCATACCTGCTTTATCAGCCATATGGTACTGCCTAACAGTCCTACTTTTAAGACCTTCCTTTCTATCACATTTATTTTTAACTACCACAAAAACAGCTTCATGATCACTAATACCATCTATTACTTCAGTTTCCCTATAGAGCTCATCTGGTTTTATCAGCACCACATCCAAAATATTTTTCCCTCTGGTTGGTTCCATCACTTTCTGAATCAGCTGTCCTTCCCATATTAACTTATTTGCCATTTGTTGGTCATGCTTCCTGTCGTTCGCATTTCCTTCCCAATTTACATCTGGCAAATTCAGATCTCCCGCTACAATCACATTTCTTTCCATGTCATTTCCCACATAGCTGACTATCCTATCAAATAATTCCGAATCCGCATCAGTGCTACCCTTTCCCGATCTGTACACTCCAAATATATCAAGTTGCCTGTTATCTTTACAAATGAGCCTTACACCTAGAATTTCATGTGTCTCATCTTTAACTTTTTCGTAGCTTACAAATTCTTCTTTCACCAGAATGAAAACTCCCCCTCCCACCTTTCCTATCCTATCTCTACGATACACACTCCAGTGCCGTGAGAAAATTTCTGCATCCATTATATCATTTCTCAGCCATGATTCAACTCCTATTACAATATCTGGTAAATATATATCTATTAAATTACTTAATTCTATTCCTTTCTTTACAATACTTCTACAGTTCAACACTAACAATTTTATGTCATCCCTACTTGATTTCCAGTTCCCTGTTCCCTTATCACCGCTCCCTAGGCCATCCCGTTTCCCTGAATGTACCTCCCTATTACCCTTCCAAACAAATTTCCTAACTTATACGTACCACTGCGGTTTAAATGAAGGCCATCCGAGCGCAGATCCCTATCTCCTACCCACCCATTAGGATCTAGAAATTTCACTCCCAGTTTCCCACATACCCACTCCATAGTCTCATTTAAATCCCCAATCACCCTCCAGTCAGTATCCCTCCTACACAGTATTCCACTAATAACAATCTCCGCTTTCTTAAACTTCACCCGTGCTGCATTTACCAGATCCCACACATCTCCAACTATGTTGGTACTTATATCAGCTTGCCTTACGTTGTTGGTACCAACGTGAAACACTACCACCTTCTCCTTCCCCTCCTCCCTCTCTTCTACCTTCCTCAACATCTGCCTCAATCTAATTCCTGGATAACATTCTACCCTGATTCCCTTTCCTCCACACACTTTCCCCACGTGTCTAACGATGGAATCCCCCATGACCAGAGCCTCAACCCTACCCACCTCATTTGATCCCCTCCCCTCCTGGTCAGCCCTATCTTTCCTGATAGCTGCAGAAGCTACTTCCTCCTCCCTTTTCTCCTTCCCATGACCCTGTTCCACCTGTCTTTTCCTATCCTCTACTCTACATTTCCCTTTCCTACCTTTTCCCTTCCTCCTACTTCCACGCATCTCAGCAACAGTTCCCTGTTCCTCATCTTCCCTCTGTTGTTCTACCTGGAGTGACTCGTACCGATTTCGCACAGACACCTGTCCTGCATTCTGATCCTGAATAGAGCCCTTGGCCTGCAATCTCCTTCCCCTTAGAACATTAGACCACCTGTCTTCTACAACTCCTCCCTTTCCTTCCCCTCCCTCTTGTACACCTACTGTAACCTGTACATTGTTTGAGGGAGTCCTATCTTCCTTCCTGTCTTCTGTGAGAATCCTAATTATCTCCCTCAAACTTTCCAACTCCTCCCTCATATCCCTCAATGCCTCACCACACCCACAATAAGTACACTCGCGCTCCTTAGCCATTCTTTACGGGGGGGAAATTTTAAATTAAAAAATAAAATAACTTATTTGCAAAAAAAATAAATAAATAAATAAATAAATAAATGAACGGAGGGATATATTGTCTGGGATAGTACACAACAATAAGGTAATTAATATACGACTACACTACAATACTACTTAGTCGTGCTCTATTTTTTTATCCTACAACCCCTAACAGGATAAAAGCTGCTGTTAATTACTGAATATCGAAAGTAATACACAAGAACTACACAATTCCAAACTGCAATTAAGCCTATCCTAATTTCAACAATATTTTATTAAGAGTTTCTACGGATACCTCTACTACACCAGTACCACACAAATATTTTACAATAATAAAATAAGCACACTCAATTCTAATAGGATATTACTCGTATACTACTGTACAGTACACTACAGTAATTTTTAAACTACTTTCAGACTATTCTAATTACGATACCGGTACCGTACCGTATGTCACTAGTAAGCACAACAGAAATGAAATTTGCAAGAACTACTGTACTCAAAGATTACCAACGAAGCTAAATGCTTAGACAAATTATTATTAGTATTACGGTCTAATAGATATACACGAAAGATAACACACGAATATAGCAGGCAAGATACGGCACTATCTAAATGTAGGCCTACTGTATCTATACTACAATGTATCTACACTACACTACACTGCGTTTGGTTAAATGCTTAAATATCAAAAGGTTCGCCGTACACGAAGAAAAACACGAATATAACTGGCCAGATACTATCTAATATATTATACCTTATCTTCACTTCAATTCTACTGAAATGTGGTTATGTGATTATTACAGCTGGTGGATTACTATTATTTTCCCTACTCCACGGGACGGAGAAAAAAAAAAAGTGTCCTTAATTAGGCCTACTGAAAAATACGAGGTTGTCTACAATAATTTCTCAAATATTTCTATCAAAACTACTACTACTACTCCGGGGACTTGAACTGCAATTACTGGGATATATGAACTTTGATTATTATTAGCTAACCGTTCACAAATACTGAAAGATCGAGGGAACGAAATATAAATTCCGGATACTAACTACCTACTCAGAAGTACAAATGAATGGAATACAAGGTCAGCTGATTTTTATTTATATTTACTTGACTACACTACACCCTTTGTTCACGACTGTAGCCAACAATGCAATATTTGAATATGAGGAGCGACAATAATCAATAACAATACGACTGTTAACTATTACCGTGTAATCTCTTTAACTTCTTTTTAAATAGAAGTTTGCAGGCGTATCGTGTTTTTTAATGTAGTAAATTATAACCTTCGCGATAGTTTGAACGGATATCTATACGAAATACCGGAGAAGTTGCTGCAGAAGTTACGGTACTATTCCTTACGATAATCTGCCCTCAGCATGTGGCATACTAATTTATGGATAAGCATGGAACTTCTCCACATTAGTCCCGGGGGACACACCTTCAAAGCTTAGGAGCAATAGGCCTATAACACATACGCTCATGCATAGAAAGCTAGTGTTTTTGAGTATATATAGAAGAAACTGGTTCAGTGAAAGAGAAAACTTAAACATCTCTTTTGTTTGTTGGTATTAAAGAAAACATTAACTTAGTATGTGTTACAACATTAACCTCAGAATTTTTTTAAAAAATCCTTAGCGCTCGAATTTGTTTAGGTGGTCACATACTTCTACTTGTATTTATTTTTCTGAAAATGTATGGCTATACTACTATCTGTTCCTAACCCTAAAACAGTTTATTTTGCATAAATCAAACGGAATAAATGACTTTACAGGCTTACACAAACACTGGATATGCAGAAGTTACAAATGTCCCTGGCTGTATTCGTTTGTCAAATTATGCAGAAACTTTGTAAAAGCTGTGTCTGTAGGCTTCTAGGATACCAAGCCAGAGCAGTAATCTTCTAATGAACTGGAGCCTTCTTTAACTTCAGAGTTACTGACTATTTCTGAAGCACCCCGATACTCACTTCCCAAATCAAGTTTGGAAAGATAATCATCTTCACTCAAGTTAAATCACAATCGTGCTTACGTCAGTACTGCTCAGCCCACTTGATTTGCTTGTGGCCATTTTGCACTTTGCAACTGTAAACACGGCGTTCGATATACGTTCTACGGATTGCCTGCCAAAGTCATGCCAGGAATTATATTCAAAAGGCCACGGATTCTCTAAAGTCTAGGTATTGCCCAGGAATCACTACCTACTTAAATTCTTCCATTAAAACACTTTTTTCATGGAGTAAACACCATGTCTGAACATTTCTGACATACAAACACAGCAGAAAATCGTGATGTCGGAACATTTCTGACATACGTTCTTCAAGGGTTCAACACAAGGTAAAAGACCAATATCTTTTTGAGAGTCCAAGAGATGATTTACTGTATGCAGTTCATCCTGTTTCTGTTTCTTGTCTGCAAAGACTCGTAGCCTTGTGTTCCTAGCTGTGCAGATTCTTACTAATTAAACTATCCATTGTGCAAATGTGTTGCCCGGTGTACTTGTCCTTCATTTTCTTGACTGTCCTGACACATTTCTTTTAGGATGGGAGACTAGGATGTTGAAAATTTATGGCATATTCTGAATGTTTGTGTAGAGAAAGCTTGGTGTGAGTTCGATGTTTTGTATGGAACTATTTCCAATGGGGTACAGTTTAGTAATGTACAAAAGTAAATTCAAGAATTATGAACGGTTTAGCCAGAGTATGTTTTGAGTCACTGCAAATCTGTACATAAGTTAACCCTGTAAATTATAGGATCTTTTTTATAGATAGCTCCAGCTTATGTTGTCGTGGTCTCATATTGGTCTTACCTATATCATTACTGATTGTTCTTCCCATTGCCATATTCAGAAATCTGAAATGGATCGAGTTAGTTCCAGGGGCGGTGCGTGGTACTGTTGCAGTGTTGCACAACTCCCAATAATTTTACTCTTCATTTGTCGTTTATTCTTCTGATGTTTTAGTTTAATAAACCTAACATATATTCGAAAACATGTTAAAATCAACCATCTTCGGTCGTTCGCTGAACTAATGCTTCGTAACGGACCAACAAACGCTGCTGGCTTCGAATCAAACTCAGGGGGTTTGCCTTCTTACGGCAACTCTCTAGCGGACAGTGCAGCGCAATGTACCTCAGCAGGGACGAGCCTAAGCCTGCATAGCATCAGGTAGCATGCTCGCCAGTATCGGTCTCAGGGAGTTGCACGAGACTAGCAAGTCCCCTATCGAGAACCAGTTCCGAATATCTCCGTTAGATTGCGCCACTCTGTGGAGATTACTTCATTCTTACTTTCTCTCCTCTCGCAAAGGTAATTCATTTCCATGCTGCAATTTACAAATTTCATTTACGTTGCACCGACGCAGATAATTCTTACGGCGACGATAGAATAGGAAAGGGCTAGGAGTTGGAAGAAAGCGGCCGTGGCTTTAATAAAGGCACAGTCACAGCATTTACCTGGTGTGAAAATGGAAAACCGCGGAAAACCATCTTCAGGGCTTCCGACAGTGGTGTTCGAACCTACTATCCCCCGAATGCAAGTTCACAGCTGGGCGACCCTAACCGCGAGGCCAACTTACTGGGTAATTTCTTTTCCACGCCATACCAGACCACCCACAATATTACCGACATCTTGCTTCAATGAAAAACAGGAGGGCAAATTTTCAATTCATGTGAGGCAACAGTAACTGTGCGAGGCTGAGTGGCTCAGACGGTTGAGGGGCTGGCCTTCTGACCGCAATGTGGCAGGTTTGATTCTGGCTCAGTCCGGTGGTATTTGAAGGCGCTCAAATACGTCAGCTTCAGTTCAGTAGATTTACCGGCATGTAAAAGAACTCCTGCGGGACTAAATTCCGACACCTCAGCGTCTCTGAAAACCGTAAAAAGTCATTAGTAAAAAAGCCAATAACATTTTTAATAAGAGTGGCTGTAGTTATAGTGATAATTAACCTCTTATTTCCTGAGTTGTAATTGCCAGGATATATTTCAGTTTTAGTAAGAATGTCTTCTTCTTAATCCATTTAGCCTCCAAGGTTGGTTTTCCCCTCGGACTCAGCGAGGGATCTTGCCTCTACCACCTCAAGGGCATTGTCCTGGAGCTTCAGACTCTGGGTCAGGTGATACAACTGGGGAGAATGACCAGTAACTCGCCCAGGCAGCCTCACCTGCTATGCTGAACAGGGGCCTTGTGGGGGATGGGTTGATTGGAAGGGATAGACAAGGGAGAGGGAAGGAAGAGGCCGTGGCCTTAAGTCAGGTACCATCCCGGCATTTGCCTGGAGAAGAAGTGGGAAACCACGGAAAACCACTTCCAGGATGGCTAAGGTGGGAATCGAACCCACCTCTACTCATTTTGACCTTCCGAGGCTGAGTGGACCCCGCTCCAGGCCTCGTACCACTTTTCAAATTTAGACCCTAGTGGCAGAGCCGGGAATTGAACCCGGGCCTCCGGGGGTGGCAGCTAATCACACTAACCACTACACCACATAGGCGACCTAGTAAGAATGTACTTAACAATAATAGAGTTTCTTGTTGTTTCTAGAAACTATGAAAACGTGACACTGAAAATTTTCGTGCAACACCCAGCTTCAGATACCACCAGCCACTATTGGTTAGTTCCCTTCTTTGTCAGTCGGAAATTAAACTGAGATGAAGAATGACTCCTTATAAGTAAATTTTACTGTACATTACAGGCATTCTCTGTTTATTATTCTCGAAGTTTATTTTCTTGGACTGAGTTTGAGCTTTTGAAGAAAATGGAGAAATCTCACTATTGGCTGTAATTATCACTTATTTAGATATATTAGAATTTCAGGAGAGTTTTATATGGTAGTATGGTGTTACCCCAACACATTCAGCTATACCTTCAATGGAGGAAATACAGTGGAACCTCAATTATTTGTTCCTGAAGATATTTTTTCAGATAATTCATTCAAATTATGTGGTCCCACAAGCGTCCTAATTAAATCCTGTATTAAAATTCCTTAATTTTTCCGTTCCTTGAAGAAATAATTTCCCACATCAACCATCCAGAAATGTGATAAACTTCATGATGTGTTCCGTATTAACTAACAACTGTAATTTGACAAAATTTCTTATAAATTATAAAAGTCAAATCCACCTATTCATTAAAATTTATATTAGCAATTATTATTATTAATACATGTTTCAGATACTTTTGTGCCTTCTTCAGCTAATAATCATAGAGTTAGCTTAATCCTTTCCACTCGAATTATTTGTAAGTCCTGATTTTTTCCAACTCGTATTTATTTCTGTCAGCATTCTTCATATTTTAAAACCTTGTATTAAGTACTGATTGTAACAATATATGCAGGAAGGAACTACAAAATTAATGAATCTATGGTATTTACATCACACAAAATGTTTTTCACAAAATGTTTTTCACTTCCTTAATGGTATTTCTTGAGTGTGTGGAAGTGTTCAAAGCAAATGCCTGGATGGAGCCCTGGTTGCTTCTCACAGGTTTTACAGAAATGGACTGTCTCTCGCCTCCCTCCAACAACTTTCCTGTTACTGCAAACCTTGCAATCCTTCGTATTTCCTTCGGGATGGGGGTACAGCAGGTGCAGCTTGCCATTCAGCCTCACTTCTTCATCTGTTGAGGAGGGTCTTCCCCTTTTCCTATTCTGTGTGTTCTGCACATTTCCTACAAGTTGTCTTACCAAGTTTTTCCTGAACTTCAGATGGGTCATTCCATTGTTACCTTCTTTGAAGAGTAGGAAGACATTCACTATTGTGATCTCCAGAAGCCGGAAGAACATTTTTTCCCACCACTTCACTGACTTACATGTGAATGGGTATGAGCTAACATAGTGGTCAGAAAGATCAATACCCCCCATGTATTGATTATAGGCACATATGACAGTAGGTTTCTCTACAATTTTCTCGGCACCTTGACGCTTTATTCTTTGGACAGGGTGAGTGAAATTGTCAAAGAAAGCAGACAGCATAGCAATAATCCGCTTGTCCTCCCAAACCAAGCGTGAAGTGTTATCTGTTCGGAGTGCAATAATGTCATGTTGTTTCATTCTCTTTGTTGCGGCTTTTCTCACTTGTAATGGCAGATCACTCCTATTTACCATTACAGTGCCCGTAATATGGACCTTTAGTTTCAGTAGCTCAGCTGCAAGGTCGTAACCAGTATAGAACCGGTCCGTAAAGACATGAAACCTTTTGATTGGTGGCTTGCAAATCTTTTGTAACCAAATGAAGGGTAAATCGGGCCTAACAAGTGATTGTGTGGTTATTGAACCATAATATGGTTCAATCGCACATACGTGTCCAGTACTCGAGTCTGACAGTACATAAATACGGAGTCCCCACTTTATTGGTTTCTGCTTATTGTAACACTTGAACACGATGCGACCCTTGAAGTCTACAGTGCTTTCATCAACACTCAGATTCTTTCCTGGAATGATGTGTTCCCTGAATTTCGTGTCCAGGTACGACACTATATTTCTGACCTGTGAACCTCTAGATTGTGGGCCTGCCTTATCAGCATTAGGAGAAGAAGATGGAGATTCCAGAATATCTATAGAAATCTGTCTCTAGAGAACACATCTTTGTAGAACACTTGTTTATCCAACCAGTCTTCACTAAAATTATCCTGCATTTCTGCCTTACTGTTCGTCCCCATGTTGATAATTATACCAATAAGTGCCTTCAGCTCTTCTAAAGTCACAGCATTCCAAGAAAACCAGATAGATCTCTTCCTAAGTGGAGTATGTTGCTGTATTTTCATTTCTGTAAATATGTTTGTCTCGTGGACAGTAGAGGTTAGCAACTGATCAGTAAAAAATAGCTGCCAGTGCTCTAGTTCTATTTTAGGTCTATTTGCATAACTTACGAATCTACTGACTAACCTGTAAGGAAATTTGGGTAATCCTGCATCACCCATTCTCCACGATGTTTGAAGTTAGCGCTGTATGACTGGGACCGGGACGAGTCATAATATTATCGCCTCCTCCATAATTTCTTGCGACGCATATAGTCACTTGAACCACTAACGGATGCATCACTTTCATCACCAGATTCAAAGTTTTCATCACTTTCATGATCACTATCATCAAAATCAGCCAAAATAGACGCAAGAATCTCGGCTTTGGACAGACTGTGCGCTGCCGTATTGCTTCACTGCGACTGCTTTCCATTGTCAAGGAAACGGAGCAGTCTTGCCAAGCAAAGAGAAACTAAAACACTCCTATTTGGTCAACACACGAGTGGAAAGGGTTAAAATAAACACACTAAAATTTTTTGTCAAGTCCAAACACACACACTTCAAAATCCCTAAATGTCCTATTTTTCATTAAAAATACATGTCAAAATAATAGGATGGAGAAATTTTGAACATAAAGTTCAAAATGACATTGAAATTGAATCATTCAAGAAAGCATAAAACTTCTAAATTCATCATTAAATTTATTTGAATACCACATAACAGAATGTAATTAAAGTAAGTTATAGTCTATAAGGTGTGGATTTGAAGTAATTTTAATGAAGAATTCCTAAGTTTGATGCTTCCATGAATGATACGGTTCCAATATCATTTTGAACTAGATGTTTAAAATTCACCGTCCTGTTATTTTGACACGTATTTTTAATTAAAAGTAAGATTTTTAAAGATTGACAAAAAAATTGATTTGTGGACAAAAAAATATATTTTAAGCTATTGAATCTATTATTAGCTAAAGAAGGCCTGAAAGGTTCCAAAACATGTACTAATAATGATTATTGTATTCCCTTTGTTGGCATTTCCAAGTCTCCTGCATAGTAGTACTCTCCGCTTTCAGTCATTCGAGTAAAAATTTATAATCTAATTCCTATATCCCAGTAATTGCACTTCGTCTCTGGTGTAGTTATGACAGAAGTATTTTGAGAAATTTAGACATCCTCTTTACTTTTTTCAGCATTTAAGGGCAGTTTTAATTTATGCTCATATAGTAGGAAAAATTATTTATTGAATGGTGAACATTACAGGCTTTTCCCATTTTCACACCAGGCAAATGCTGGGGCTGTTCCTTAATTAAGGCCACGGCCATTTCCTTTCCAGTCCTAGCCCTTTCCTCTCCCATCGTCGCCGTAAGACCTATCTGTGTCGGTCCAACGTAAAGCCAGTAGCAAAAGGCAAAAAAGAAAAAATAAGTCTATATCCATACATATTTAAATAGCTACACATTTCTATGGTTAGCTTCTTATTTCTAGTACAGTGAAACCTCGGAATGCGAGTAACTTGGTCTACGAGTGTTTTGCAAGACGAGCAAACATTTCAAATAAATTGTAACTTGATAAGTGAGTCAGGTTCCGCAATACAAGCGTCACGTGTGCCTAGGTTTTCCCCTCCCCTGTGCCTTTGTTAAATGGATGAACGAGGTCTTTGGTCCTGTGGTGAAGAATAAATTTCAGAAAATAATTTGCTGCTCAAAGTCTTTCTGGTTATGGACAATGCTCATCTTACAGGCCTTGAGGACGACTTACTGGAGGAATTCAAGTTCGTTAAGGTTAAGTTCCTTCCGCCAACACTACTCCAACCTATGGATCAGCAAGTCATTTCGAAATTCAAAAAGCTATACACAAAAGCACTATTTCAGCGGTGCTTTGAAGTGACCGAAGGAACAATCCTTACCCTCCGAGAGTTTGGGAGAAATCATTTCCCCACCATGAACTGCCTGAAGATCATCAATAAAGCCTTGGATGGAGTCACCAAGAGAACTCTCATTTCCCCTTGTGGAAAGCTGTGGCCTGACTGTGTTCTTGGACATGACTTTGAGGGGATTGTTGGTGGAAAATGAGCCGCCGGTTGTCGATGAAATTGTGTCCTTAGGGAAGACTATGGTGTTGGAGGTGAATGACGTGGACATTCGAGAACTGTGGAAGAACATAGCCAGGAACTGTCCACCAACGAACTGTTGGATGTGCATCGCGAATAACAGGAGTAGTTTGTGGAGGAGATCTCGCGCGGGGAAGAGGAGGAGGAAAAGTCAATGGAATCTCTCACTTCAATTGATATTCGGGAGAAGTGCAAAATGTGGGAAATGGTGCAAAATTTTGCAGAAAAACACTACTCGAGTAAGGCAGTAGCAGTACGAGCAATGAATCAGTTCCATGACAATGCAATGTCACATTTTCATGAAATCATCAAAAAGACAAAAAAGCAACAGTCATTGGACAGGTTCCTCGTTAAAGTTGCACGAAAAGGAAACAATCCTAGTGAGCCAACGAATAGCAGTGATTCCGTTCGTGAAATTCGTGCTTCAGAGTAACACTTCTCATGTAATTTCTCGTCTCCCTCACACCAACAATGATTCTGTTGTAAGGTAAAGTGCACCATAATTTGTTTTACGTTATATTTTGTTTCAGAAATGGTATGCGAATGAATATTTTTGTGTTGTGGATGAATCATCCGAGTTTCAATTGTTTCGTATGGGAAAACTTGCTTTGATATACAAGCGCTTTGGATTACGAGCATGTTATAAAATGTATATAGGAATATATTTAATAATTTATATCCACCTATTCAATACAATATAAGATGTTGGCATTTAAGTTAAAACATTTTTTGAATGCGAGACATGTTTCGCCTCTTACTGTGAGGCATCTTCAGTCACTATCAAAACCTTATTATTTTTGTCAGGCAACAGGTTAAAATTATCCTAAAATGTGTTTGATAATGATTTTAGGCGAGAAGAAATTTTTACAGTTATTGTAAAAATGTTCATGAATAACTAAAAATCTAATATAATGATAAATTCATGTGTAATTCACTTCATGAATAGGACGTCATTTGATGCTACAGTAGCAAGAAGATGGCTTCAAGCCTTAGTCAATACCAGATATCCAACACATAGTGGAAAGCATATTAAAAAAACATTGCAATGAAGATATACAATGCATTCAAATGATATTTAAAGAACTAGTGGATTCTTAGGTAGTACGCTTAAAGATGGAGGTGTCATATAATTATGAGTGACAGTTGATGGCTTAAAGCCGTACTCAAAGTTTGAAGTATAAGTAAAATAACATGCTAATATATAGTGAATAAATATGAAATAAAGTACATTGTTGAATATAAAATGTAAAGGAAAAACATTCCAATTTTGCTGGGTAAAATATTATTTAACGTAAGCGGATATTTGCCTGTGAGGTTTAATGGTCAGCAGTTCGTAGGTTATATATAGATTTGATCGGCGAGATTGTGTTGACACAAAGTTTGTAGTTAGCTTAAATTTATTTTAAGACATCCAAGTAAGTTTGTAGAGATGAAGATGAGCTGTTATTCTCTACGTTGGTATGATTTTGATGCGAAGGTTGAATGGCTGTTGTTTTCTTCATCTGATGACAATATACTTTTTTTTTTTTTTTTTTTTTTTTCAAAACATTGATAGTGGAAATTTATGTTATTGAAGATATTGTGGAAGTTGGATGTGGCTGTTGAATTATTGTTGTGATTGGTTGGTTCTGAAATGAAGAAAAACTGTAGTTAAATTTGATGAGAATGAAAAGAAAAAAAAACTTGGGAATGTTTTCTCAAAGTGTTGTTGGAGAAAAGATGTTGGTGCTTACCTATGGCGTTGTTAGCCTGTTTGACTTGTTGTGTGAAGCGTTATCAGGATACTAGTGATCACTAACGTTTTTACTTCTTGTGCTGTATGTATGCTGTCTGGGCGGAGGGGGATGGGTTGAAGGGGGCGGGATTGTAGGCTTGTGATTGTCGAACGGGAGGGAGTTGTGTATAGTGGGGTAGGCGGGGGGAAGGGGCGTGGAGCATTTAATGACTTAAGATTGGCACGTGGAGGGGAATTACATAAGTTGGGAGGGGAAGAGGGGTGTGATGTATTTGTTGACGTGGAAGGAGTATTCATTGATACCGTTTCGAAAATATTAAAAAACATTTGTCCTGAAAATTTACTTTATTGAATAATGTTATTATTTGATCATATAAAGGGCTTCTATTGTCTATTGGATCATTTAAATTCTTATTAGTATTGAATTTTTGATCCAAAAATATGTATAAATTTTTGAATTTGGTCATGAGTCTACCTTTTTTTAAGTCTTTTTAAAATTTGAAGGTCCTGTTCAATTCCATCATAGACAAACTAATTAATAAGATTAAATTGAAACTATCCACAAACCTCTCCCCAATAAAAAATGAAAAATCAAAGTACGCAACCTTTACATACACCAACCCAATCATACATCAAATAACCAATACCTTAAAAAATCACGAGATCAAAATAGCTTTCAAAACTCAAAATTCAAACCAAAAAATGTTCTTCAACCACAATACAATAAATTCTGAAAATAATAAATACTCAGGCTCCGTTATCTATAGATTAAAATGTAAGGAGTGCCTCAGCTCATACATCGGACAAACAGGAAGAAGCTTCATAACTAGGTACACCGAGCATTTCAATGCTCAGAAACACAATAAACACTCAGCAATCACATGAAAGTAATTGGGCACACCTTTACCACAATTGAACAGGACCTTCAAATTTTAGAGAGACCGAAAAAAGGTAGACTCGTGACCGAATTAGAAAATTTACACATATTTTGGATCAAAAATTCAATACTAATAACAATTTAAATGATCCAATAGACAATAGAAGCCCTTTATATGATCAAATAGTAACATCATTCAATAAAGTAAACTTTCAGGACAAACATTTTTTAAATATTTTCAAAACGGTATCAATAAACACTCCTTCCACGTCAACAAATACATCACAACCCCCTTCCCCTCCCAACTTACGTAATTCCCCTCCACGTACTAATCTTAAGCCATTAAATGCGCCCCCCCCCCCGCTTCCCCCACTATACACAACTCCCTCCCGTTCGCCAATCATAAGCATACAACCCTGCCCCCTTCAACCCATGCCCCTCCGCCCAGACAGCATACATACAACACAAGAAGTAAAAACGTAAGCACCAACATCTTCTCTCCAACAACACTTTGACAAAACATTCGCAAGTTTTTTTTTCTTTTTTCTTTTCATTCTCATCAAATTTAACTACAGTTTTCTTCATTTCAGAACCAACCAATCACAACAATAATTCAATAGCCCCATCAAACCTCCACAATATCTCAATAACATAAATTTCCACTATCAATGTTTTTAAAAAAAAAAAAAAAAAAAAGAAGTATATTGTCATCAGATGAAGAAAACGGCCATTTAACCTTCGCGTCAAAATCATACCAACGTAGAGAAAACAGCTCATCTTCATCTCTACAAACTTACTTGGATGTCTTAAAATAAATTTAAGCTAACTACAATCTTCGTGTCAACACAATCTCGCCGATCAAATCTATATGTAACCTAGGAACTGTTGACCATTAAACCTCACGGGCAAATATACGCTTGCGTTAAATAATATTTTACCCAGCAAAATTGGAATGTTTTTCCTTTACATTTTATATTCAACAATGTACTTTATTTCATATTTATTCACTATATATTAGCATGTTATTTTACTTATACTTTAAACTTTGAGTACGGCTTTAAGCCATCAACTGTCACTCATAATTATGACACCTCCATCTTTAAGCGTACTACCTAAGAATCCACTAGTTCTTTAAATATCATTTGAATGTATAGTATATCTTCACTGTAATGTTGTTTTTATATGCTTTTTCACTGTGTGTTGGATATCTGGTATTGACTAAGGCTTCAAGCCATCTTCTTGCTACTGTACCATCAAATGACATCCTATTCATCAAGTGAATTACACATGAATTTTTCATTATATTAGATCTTTAGTTATTCATTAACATTTTAACAATAACTGGAAATTTTTTTATCTCACCTACAATCATTATCAAACACATTTTAGGATAATTTTAACCTGTTGCCTGACAAAAATAATAAGGTTTTGATAGTGACTGTAGATGCCTCACAGTAAGAGGCAAAACATGTCTCACATTTAAAAAATGTTTTAACTTAAATGCCAACATCTTATATTGTATTGAATAGGTGGAAATAAATTATTAAATATATTCCTATATACATTTTATGACACTTTCAATACGGACGAAAAATGAATTTCATCACTTGTAATAATAAAGCCAACCAGGCTAATAAAAACAAGTATCAAAAACTTAAAACTGAAATTAGTAAGATCCCAAAAGATATTCAATTCCTGAAAGAATGTGTAAGATCCAATCTAGTGCCGAAGTTTTTGAAATCAACTCAAAGGAAAAACATTCTGACACATAAATTTAAAGACATTTAAAACAAAATTAACAACATTTGGCTCGAAAATGAAATAAAACTAATGTATAGAAAGAAATCCTATTTAAATACACAACTTTATCATGAACATTTGATTATCGCGCAATCGTTATATCCTCTAGAATGGAATTCTTATCAACAACACATTGCATATAAAATACAGATTACATTGAACAAAAAACAGGAAACCCTAAACCATAAATTAACACATTTAAAAGAAGAAAAAGCAAAATCGCTAAACCAGAACAGTAATATAAAAATATCCCCCTCCCCTTGGAACAATGTTCCAACTACAATCAATCTATCTGACATCACCTTCTCAGATAACGAAACACAATTGTTCAACCAAGGCCTAAAACATAATTGGCCCAACCCACATAAAGCAGAAGATACAATCACCGCAGTTGCCGAAGCTGAAGCAAACATAAATAAACAAATTCCACCAGACAAACAGAGCAATGTAAAATACAAAATTAAAATGATATTACCTGCCCTTGTAAAAGAAATTTCTAATAATAACTCTACCTCACAAAAACAGATCCAAGAATTAAGAAAAAAAGTGGACACTAATAACATCATAGTAACTAAAGCCGAAAAAGGCAATACTATAGTCTTAATGAAAAAACAGGATTACATCCGTAAAACAGAAGAGTTCTTCACTAATGACATACACAACAATCCCAAAGGATCCCAGTACAAAAACTCAACGTAATCTAAAAACACTTTTAAAAAACTCTTCATTTTTATTCAATGAACATGAATACCAAAGTCTCATTAACATGAACCTCAAACTACCCACCGTCATATCATTACCGAAGGTACATAAAAAGGACGTTCCCATTCGACCGATCATAAACAGCCAAAATAGCCCGACATATAAAACTTCACAATTCTTCCAAAAATTTCTCAAAAAACATTTCAAATTCCGTAACAAACACCCCAAAAATTCAATAGAACTATATGAAACCCTTAAAAAATTCAACTTAAAACATAATCACATAATGTGCTCTTTCGACGTCACTAACATGTATTCAAACATTCCCGCTAAAAAAACTACAGAAATAATAAAAAACAATCTTTCCAAACACAGCAGTTTAAGCAAAATAGAAATAGAAGAACTGTTACAAGTACTAAACATTGTCGTTCAAAACAACTATTTCACTTTCAACAATAAAATATACAAACAGGAAGGCCTGGCCATGGGAGACCCTTTATCCGGAATCCTTGCTGAAATTTATATGGATAACCTCAAAAACAGCAAAGTAATAAAAAACATCAATGGATTAAATCTCTGGCTACGCTATGTTGATGACACGCTAGTAATAATTGACAAAAATCTCAACAACAGTGAAAACATATGAACTTATTTAAATAATCTAGATAATAGTATTAAATTTATGAAAGAGGATGAGAACCAAAACTCAATTAATTTCCTTGACATCACAATAACAAGAACTTCCAATAAGTTTGATTTTCAAGTTTACAGAAAACCCTCATTCACACCTATAACTATTAAACAAAGTTCCCTACATCCACAATCACACAAACAGTCCTCATTTTACAGTATGGTATACAGAGCTCTAAAAATTTCCCTTTCAACGACCATTTTAAAAAAAGAAATAAATACAATAAAAGAAATAGCCACTTTTAAAGGATACAACCCCTCCATCATAGACAAACTAATTAATAAGGTTAAATTGAAACTATCCACAAACCTCTCCCCAATAAAAAATGAAAAATCAAAGTACGCAACCTTTACATACACCAACCCATACATCAAATAACCAATACCTTAAAAAATCAAGAGATCAAAATAGCTTTCAAAACTCAAAATTCAAACCAAAAAATGTTCTTCAACCAAAATACAATAAATTCTGAAAATAAAAATACTCAGGCTCCGGTATCTATAGATTAAAATGTAATCAGTGCCTCAGTTCATACATCGGAGAAACAGGAAGAAGCTTCATAATTAGGTACACCGAGCATTTCAATGCTCAGAAACACAATAAACACTCAGCAATGAGCAATCACATGAAAGAAACTGGGCACAACTTTACCACAATTGAACAGGACCTTCAAATTTTAAAAAGACTAAAAAAGGTGGACTCATGACCGAATTCGAAAATTTATACATATTTTTGGATCAAAAATTCAATACTAATAAGAATTTGAATGATCCAATAGACAATAGAAGCCCTTTTTATGATCAAATAGTAACATTATTCAATAAAGTACACTTTCAGGACAAACATTTTTTTAATATTTTCAAAATTGTATCAGTAAACACTCCTTCCACGTCAACAAATACATCACACCCCACTTCCCCTCCCAACTTACGTAATTCCCCTCCACGTGCCAAACTTACGCCATTAAATGCTCCCCCCCGCTTCCCCCACTATACAACTCCCCCCCCGTTCGCCAATCACAAGCCTACAACCCCGCCCCTTCAACCCTTCCCCCTCCGCCCAGACTGCACACATAAAACACTAGAAGTAAAAACGTTAGTGATCACTAGTATCCTGATAACGCTTCACACAACAAGTCAAACGGACTAACAACGCCATAGGTAAGCACCAACATCTTCTCTCCAACAACACTTTGGCAATACATTCCCAAGGTTTTTTTTTTTTTTCCTCTCATCAAAATTAGAGAATAACAGCTCATCATCATCTCTACAAACTTACTTGGATGTCTTAAAATAAATTTAAGCTAACTACAAACTTCGTGTCAACACAATCTCGCCGATCAAATCTATATATAACCTACGAACTGTTGACCATTAAACCTCACTTGCAAATGTACGCTAACGTTAAATAATATTTTACCCAGCAAAATTGGAATGTTTTTTCCTTTACATTTTATATTCAACAATGTATTTTTTCATATTTATTCACTATATATTGGCATGTTATTTTACTTATACTTCAAAGTTTGACTACGGCTTTAAGCCATCAACTGTCACTCATAATTATATGACACCTCTATCTTTAAGTGTAGTACCTAGGAATCCACTAGTTCTTTAAATATCATTTAAATGTATAGTATATCTTCACTGTAATGTTTTTTTTTTTTTTTATAAGCTTTCCACTATGTGTTGGATATTTGCTATTGACTAAGGCTTGAAGCCATCTTCTTGCTACTGTAGCATCAAATGACGTCCTATTCATGAAGTGAATTACACATGAATTTATCATTATATTAGATTTTTAGTTATTCACGAACATTTTTACAATAACTGTAAAATTTTTCTCACCTACAATCATTATCAAACACATTTTAGGATAATTTTAACCTGTTGCCTGACAAAAATAATAAGGTTTTGATAGTGACTGAAGAAGCCTCACAGTAAGAGGCGAAACATGTCTCACATTTAAAAAATGTCTTAACTTAAATGCCAACATCTTATATTGTATTGAGTAGGTGAAATAAATGATTAAATATATTCCTATATACATTTTATGACACTCTCATTACGGACAAAAAATGAATTTCATCACTTGTAATAATTACGAGCATGTTGCCGGAACGAATTATGCTCGCAATTCAAAGTTCCACTGTATTTTATAATTAGGATACATCTAAGGTGAATAACTGTAGTGCAGTTATTTTAACAATTGTTTTCTTGCTTGTGATAATGTCATGAAATCTTTGTGTAGTATTCATTATTTCCTTCCTCTGACATATATACTTCTATTCATGGAGTATGCTATTTTATTTCTGTTGATATTTCCATATTATTTCACATTTCTTTGAAAAGATAAAAGAATGGCTGAGGAAGGAAAATTTAAGGACTGTGGGTGTGAGTGGGAACTGAGGAAGATGAGCGAAGAGATAGCGAGTTTGAGGAAGATAATTAGACTTATCTTGGAAAACCGGGATGAAGATAGCTTTTCCTCAGTCAATGTACAGGATACGATAGAAAGGCTGGAGAGAGGGGAAGGAAAGGGAAAAGTTGTGGAAGACAATTAGGGCTATGGGTTTTTCTCAGTGAGTGCGCCCTGGAGAGCTATCGGTGAAGAATCAGATTGAGTCAATGCAGCTAGATCAGCAGAGGGAAGATGGAGATCAGGGAAGTGTTATGGAGGAGGTGCAAGGCAACAGGAAAAGGGAACGTAGAGGATATGAAAAAAGATGTGGAACATATTAGTGGGAGGGAGAGAAGGGAGGAGGAAGTAGGTTCTTCAGGAGCCATGGAAGTTAAGGGAGACTAGGAGGGGATCTAAAAGGAGGGTGGGGTTGAGGCTCTAGGCATGGGTGATTCAATTTTTAGGCATGTGGGGTAAGTGTGTGGAGGATAGGGAACCAGGGTAGAGTGTTATCCAGAAATTAAGTTAAGGCAGATTTTAAGGAAAGTAGAAGGGAAGGGGGAGGGTAAGGTCATGGTGGTAATTTTCCATGTTGGTACCAACAATGTAAGGAAAGCAGGAATAGGTACTAACGTAGTTGGGGATGTGTGGGACCTGGTTATGACAGCACAGAACAAGTTTAAGGAAGAAGGGATTTTTATCAGTGGGATACTGCCTGGGGGGTGATTGGGGATTTTAATGAGACTATGGAATGGGTATGTACAAAATTGGGAGCGAGATTTGTAGATCCTAATGAGTGTGTAGGATATAGGGATCTACGTTCAGATGGCCTTCACTTTCACTTGCTTGTTTAAAAGAGTTATAAGGATTTACAGTCAGGGAAAATGGGTGGACTAGGGAGTTTTTTTTTTCCCTAGTGGCTTTACGTCGCACCGAGACAGATAGGTGTTATGGCGACGATGGGAGAGGAAAGGTCTAGGAGTTGGAAGGAAGCGGCCATGGCCTTAATTAAGGTACAGCCCAAGCATATGCCTGGTGTGAAACTGGGAAACCACGGAAAACCATCTTCAGGGCTGCCGACGGTGGGATTCAAACCCACTATCTCCCGGATGCAACCTCACACCCACGTGCCTCCGACCTCACGGCCAACTCGCCCAGTGGACTAGGGAGTGGTGATGACAATATAGGAAGCAGGGGGTCTAGTAAGGATGTTATAAAATTGTTAGTGTTAAACTGTAGAATTATTGTTTAGAAAGGAATAGAATTAAGTAATTTAATAGATATACAGTATATTTACCATATATTGTAATAGGAATTGAATCATGGCTGAGAAGTGATATTATGGATGCGGAAATTTTCTCACAGAACTAGATTTATTGTAGGGACAAGTTTAAAACGATGGAAGGGGTAGTATTCATACTGGTGGAAGAAGACTTTGTAAGCTGCAAAAAAGTTAAGGATGAGGAACATGAAATTCTAGGCAACTTGGTCTTTTTGGGGTGTATAGACCTCGCAAGGCTGGTGCTGATGCTGAATTATCTGAGAAGATAATCAGCTATTATGGGGTGAAGGACCCAGAAAGGGAAGTTATTGTAGTAGGTGATCTAAACTTACAAAATGTAAACTGGGAGGGTAATGCAAACGACAGAAATCATGATTGACAAATGGTGAATAAGTTTATATGGGAGGGACAGCTGAATCAGAAAGTGACGGAACCAACTAGAGGGAAAAAATTCTAGATGTGGTGCTGATAAAACCCGATGAGCGCTATAGGGAAATTGAAGTGATAGATAGTGCAAATGATCATGAAGCTGTCTTTGTCAAAGTTGAAAATACATGTGATAGAGAGGAAAGTCATTAAAGTAGTACTATTAGTACTATTAGAACGTACTGGTACTAGAAAATTGAATTTAGCAAAAAAGTCAGCTAACGATACCATGATGGCAAATATTATTGGGAGCCACATGAATATAGGGACCAATGGAAGGATATGTATAGATACTTTAAGGCAGAAACAGGTTCCAGGAAGGATATTCCAAGGATCATAAGTGAATGGAAGGAGTGTATATGTGAAGAATTACCAGATAGAGGAGATGACTAATACTGGATGTTTATTGAAATGTACCGATGATGATGATGATGATGATGATGATGATGATGATGATGACATTAAAAATGAGATACAAAAGTTGAAAGTCAGAAGAACAGCTGGGATTGATAAGATTTCTGGAGTTATTTAAAGGCAATGGATTGGAATATAGTGCCATATCTGAAATAATCACTTGATGGCTGTTTGCATGCAGGAGTGATACCAAGTAAGTGTAAAGTTTCAATAGTAGCCCTACTGTACTGTACAATGGAAAGGGCGATAAACATAAAACAGATAATTACAGGCCAGGCAGTGTAACATGTGGTTTTTGTAAGCTTTGGGAAAGCATTTATTCTGATTATATTAGACATGTTTGCAAAATTGCTAGCTGGTGTGATAGAATACAGTTCATGTTTGGGAAAGGTTATTCCAGTTAAGCCCAGTTTCTAGGTTTCCAACGAGGTATACCAGATATTTTAGATTCAGGAGATCAAATGGTCTATCACTATTGACCTATCCAAGGCTTTTGATGGGTTAGATCATAGGAGGTTACTGACAAAAATGAGGGCTGTTGGACTACACAAGAGTAGTTGAATGGGCAGCTAAATGTCTAGGAAATAGAAGTCAGAGAATAAGAGTAGGAGAATATTATTGGACCTTTATGTTTGTTATATTTGTACCCCTAAAGCAAACTACACTATGTCCAGTTTTTTACATTTTTCATGTTTGGGCATAGTGGGGTAAATATTCATTAATTGGTGCAAATATTCATTTATAGGAAGGGGAGTTAGGGATTGGAATAACTTACCATGGGAGATGTTCAATAAATTTCCAATTTCTTTGAAATCATTTAAGAAAAGGCTAGGAAAACAACAGATAGGGAATCTGTCACCTGGGCGACTGCCCTAAATGCAGATTAGTATTGATTGATTGATAGTGCTACTATGTGCTTTCTGCTCTTTCTAGTGATATAGGGCACTGTGTGCAACACTATGCCAACAGTGTCCAATGCCGAGCAGAGGCAAAGAACACCATCTGGACATAACGTCATTTGGCTCTGACTCATCCACATTGTTGATAATGTTGAGTGTTGTGTAACACTAGTAATGCGACAGCTGTTGTCAGAGTAATGTGAGACTGTTAAACAGAAAGCTGCAGTGTTGTGTGCAGTGTGTTTAATGAGTTAATTCTGAAGTGAAATTTAAAATACCCTATTTAGTTGATGAAAAATTGTTGTCCAGGGGACAAAGGATTCTACAATCAGCAGAGGATATGTATAGGATAGAAATCCTATAGATTTGCCAGGTAAGCAATAAAGTTATACTGGACATGAGGCGAACAGTTACACAGCTTGCATCTTCTGCAACAATATCGTAATCCACTTATGAACAAGCAAGGTTACTTTAGTAGATGTCATTAACCAGTCTTGTGCTGTTACATCAGGGTACGGTTGCAACATCAGGACAGGCTTCGTGTCCCACTTTTAAGTCAACAAGTAAGGGAACAAGTGCCACCTGTAGATGTATTGAATGTTGATTTACTATTAAGTAGCAGCAGCAGTGAACCTGATAACTCTGAAAATGATATAGGTTACGTGCCTTCTCCTGAGGAAAGTTCTGAAAAAGATTCTGATAATGGTTCCTCTCTTCATCTGAACAATAGGAAAGTTCTGAAAAAGATTCTGATAATGGTTCCTCTCTTCATCTGAACAATCACACTACTGACATTTTTGATAATCCTCTTAGGGCTGTGAATAGTGTAACTGACAGTGAACCCACGGTTAGTCACAAGGTTTTAAACAAAACAGTAATTCGTCAGCAAGGAAATAAACTTATTAGAAATCCAAGTCAGTGGCTATGAAACAAGCGCAAAGCAAGCTACGCAACAGGGAAAGCTCATGAAAGTGGAACAGGCAAGATTGTACAGGACAGAGTAATGAAACCACCATGTTCCTGTAGGATGCGTTGTCATGAAAAAATTACGGAAATAGAGAGGACGGAAATCTTCCATTCATACTGGGATGCACAAAAAAGTAATGATATGAAAAGGCAATTTATTTGTTTGTGCATAGAAACAAAACTAATTGCACGTTGTAGGAGTAGACTGGGTTCTAAATCGAAAGCCAATTCTTTCTTATACAGATTTTCTGTGAATAAGAGACTAGTACCAGTATAAAAAGCCATGTTTCTCAATACACTCCTGTATTTCCAACACAGTTGCTATTACTGCCTTCAAGAAGTAAATGCCAGGTGGATTGGTAGAACCTGATCAAAGAGGAAAACACACTCCAAGTAAGAAAACTACCTAAGTGATTATAGATAACGTTTGCAATCATATTGATTCTTTTCCAACATACGACAGTTACTACAGTAGGGAAAGATCGGAAAGGAAGTTCTTGGAGTCACATCTAAATATTGAGAAAATGTATGCTTTATATGAGGAATTCTGTGAACAAAATAACATTGAACCTCACAATATGGCTAAAAAAAGACTCCGCGAACTTACTACGCTGGCGTAGCAGGGGGAGAGGTGATACACCCACATGGCGCATCCCAGGTGGCGGATAGTGGGTTCCTAACTGGCTTGCCGGCGGACTTGAGGGAAATAAAATACCTCTCGCGGACCAAACACACTAACCCCTGCGCATGGGGGACACACATGTAGAATACACCCGTAGTATCCCCAGCCTGTCGTAAGAGGCTACTAAAAGGGGCTCAAGGGGCTCTCAACTTGGGAGTGTGGATTGGCGACCACGGGGACCCTTAGCTGAGTCGTGGCATTGCTTCCACTTGTGCCAGGTTCCTCACTTTCGTCTATCCTATCCGACCTCCCTTGGTCAACTCTTGTTCTTTTCCGACCCCGACGGTATTAGAGCATTCGAGGCCTAGGGAGTCTTTCATTTTCACGCCCTTCGTGGCCCTTGCCTTTCTTCGTCCGTTACTTCATTTTTCAAAGTGACGGATCCCTTCTTTCTTCTTTCTCTCTCTTTACCCCCTGTGGGTGGGGGACGCAGACGAATAATACACCCACGGTATCCCCCGCCTGTTGTGAGAGGCGACTGAAAGGGGCGACCAAGGGATGATTGAATTAGAACCATAAACTACTTTTGATTCGTACCATCATGCGGGGAACACCATGGATTGCCTGTACTTGCGAGTAGTACCATTAAAGTAGGTACGAAATAAGTTTGTGATTAGTAGCAGTAAATAGGCTGGCCGGGGGGTTTCCAGTACCCATGCGTCGTACCCATGCGTCGTACCCATGTGAGCAACACCGCAGGTCTGGGCGTAGAGTTGAGCGGCACCGTGGGTCTGCGTTGCGTGTGATTAGTACCCACTATGTGAGGAACACCACGGGATAGTGCAAGTCCCTGTGGTTAGTACACCTAGGTGAGGAACCTTATCGGTTTGCGTTGGCTATGAGTGGTGCCATTGTGTGAGAAACACCATAGGTCTGCATTCCCTGTACAAAGTGCAATACTTATGAGTAGTACCGTCTTGTTTGGAACACCGTGAGTCTTCGCTACTTTTGATTGGTACCCCAACATGACAAATACTATGGTTCTACTTTACTCACGACATGTACCATTCTGTGGGGCCTTAGACGTGGATTTTGCACCCCTTTAGACATCAAGCATCATTGTGCTTTATAAGTGGTCCCTTGGTCAGTAATACTATTATTTACGATTTTTTTTTGAGTCTGATCCACTGTTTTTTGTTTGTTTGTTTGTTTGTTTGTTTGTTTGTTTGTTTGTTTGTTTGTTTGTTTGTTTGTTTGTTTGTTTGTTTTTGTTGGGTTCAGTCCATCCATTCATTCTTCATGACATTTTTAATTTTATTTTTGTCAGTGGATGAATTTGAACTTTTGGTTATTTCATTTCGTACCATTAGGGGCTGATGACCTCGATGTTAGGCCCCTTTAAACAAGCATCATCATCATCATCATCATCATCATCATCATCAAAAATTGACTATATGCAGATGTATTTAATAAGAAATTTAATTTATCTTTCAAACCACCAGGGATAGATACTTGCGACACCTATGATTCTTTTACAGTAAAACTGGAAGGCTATGTGTCTCAGTAGTAAAAAAAAAAAAAAAAATCTTACAATGTGCATATGAGGCACATCTTTGGGAATCTAAAACGTGTTATGATATGAAAAGCATGGATACACAAATAGCAAAGGATAACCCAAAGCATAAAGTAATAACGGCCGATCTTCAGAAGTGTCTTGTCTATCTACTCCTCTTTTCACTAAATGCATTCGTTTCTACAAACAAAAACTCTAGGCATTCAATTTTACAATATTTGACTCCTCTGATAGTTCTGCTTGTTGCTTGATGTGGGACAAATCCGAAGGGGGCCGAGGAGGCAACGAATTAGCTTCAGCTCTTTGGAAATGGGCTAGCTGCACCATTCCAAATTCAGATGCGGAGGAAATTACTATTTGGATTGACAACTGTTGAATATGTGTATGATCATGTGCTTTTCTTGGATTCAACATAAGTATCCACAAATCAATGCCATAATGCAGAAATTTTTTACTGAAAGGACATGCACACACATGGAGGTGGACGCAGTGCTTGCCATGATTGAAAGAAAGGGGAAGAAAATGAAAGCACTTTATATTGTGATGCCTTGGGACTGGCAGCAATTGGTTCATCAATGCTCAACCAAATACAATGTTTGCAACATGGAATTGCAGGACTTCAAGGATTTTAAACCTCTTTACACTTCCTCTCAGAATTCACCATTCATATTTCAAAAGGTAACCACAAGTAGGCAGCCTCTATTGCTTTCAGCATGTGTTCACTTAGAAGTTCACCAAGAAAATGTAGGTGTATTGTACTTCAAGAGATCTTTAGACACAAATATCAACTTTCTGGACGTGAATCTGAAAAGGAATGCATGAAAATTTTCAAAGCTGTCTGTGGACCTTAATGTGATTAGTGAAACAAGTAAGCCAATCTCCAAGGACAAATACCATGGTCTGTTGTCATTACTGTCATTTCTACCATCAGAGTGTCATGCGTTTTACTGGAACCTGAAATATTCCGATTCCGATGATGACTGAATTGTGGGCATTCTTGCCATGTTTGTTTATGTGTCTATTGAGGTTTTACTGTTATTCATCATCATCATTACTACTGTGAATCTGAATAAGTGTAAACTGCTAAAATAATGTCTAAGTAATTTCCAAGTATGCAGTAAATAAAGGTTTTAATTTGGAGACATTACACAAGAAGTTACTTCTAAGTTAATTCTTTTCAGAGGCAAAGAACATCATGTCCATTTAAGCCCATTTTCAAATACTAACAATGTTATTTCATTAAATTTTCACACTGGCACATGTACACTAGTCAGTGCTCTTCATTTCAGCCACAGGATAATTGCGATAAAACTTTATTGACAAACAAATTCTTTATTTGGCTCTCCTGAAAAATATTGCTTTTGTGACATAGTGTAGTTTGCTTCCAGGGTACAGATATATAAATTATATTGAGTAAAGAACTGAAATCATAGATAAAGTTATTTTTGAATGATGTTATACTGTGTAGAGTAATAAATAAGTTACAGCCTTGTGAGCGACTACAAAAAGACCTAGACAAGAAAATACATTTGTTGTGAGGTGAACAGTGGACAGTGATACGATGGTGAATAGGATGAAAAAAGTCAGATTGTAAGTTTCACCTAGAGGAAAAATTCTCTCAATTTTAATTACTGTGTTGTTGGAGTGATAGTACATCATGGGGATCAATATAAATACCTGTGTGTTTGATGTTCATTAGGGTAATCACATTTATGAGGTTGTAAAGAAAGGCTACAGATCTCTTCACCTGGGTTTGAGCTTATTTAGGGGCTGTAGTAAGGATGTAAAGGAAAGAGCATATGTGTCTCTGGTAAAACCTCAATTAGAGTATAGTTCCAGTGTATGAGACCCTCACCAGGACTACTCTATATGAGAACTGGAAAAGATCCAAAGGAAAGCAGCATGATTAGTTCTAGGAGATTTCTGACAAAAGAGTAGTGTTACGAACATGTAGCTAATTTTGGGCTGGGAAGATTTGGAAGTTAGGAGACAAGATGCTTGACTAAGTGGCATGTTATGATAAATGTAAGAAATTTATTTCTCTTTCACCTGTTCAGTACAACTCAATAAAACGCAATGATTTTCATTACTTGTAATAAGTGGCATGTTCCGAGCTGTCATTGGAGAGATGGCGTGGAATGACATTAGTAGATGAATAAGCTTGAGCGGAGGTTTTAAAAGTAGGAAAGATCATAATATGAAAATAAGGTTTAAATTCAAGAGGACAAAGTGGGCCAAATATTCATTTATGGGATGAGGAGTAAGGGTTTTGAATAATTTATGAAAGGAAATGTTAATGAATTTCCAAATTCTATGAAAATAGTTAAGAAAAAGCTAGGTAAATAATAGATAATGAAAGTGCCACCTGAGCGACAGCCCTAATTGCAGATAATAGGCAATTTAATTGATTGATTGAAATATTGATTTATATAAATTGTATTGAAGAGGTGGATTTGACCTTTATTATTTCATTATAAGATTTTTTTCAGATTACAGAAGTTTCAGTCCTATCAACGCCAAATCTTCAATCAAACTGTTTTCAAGGAACAGTATCTCACAAAAGGACAGGTACGAGATAACTATGAATCTTCATGTTATCATCCCTTCTATGTGGTAATTACAGCAAGCACTGGGGAAGCAGTAGGGGGTGAACTTGCTTTATTGTTCAGCAGGGACATTATTTCGGCACCTCAGCTTCTCTAAAAGCTGTAAAAGTAGTTAATGAGATGCATAATCAATAACATTGTTATTATGTGTTGCTAGCTGGTGAAAACTTGCACTTTACATGAGAGTGATTCAGTTTACTTATTATAAGATGAAACGACCTTTAAAGCATGTGAAATCTTGCAAAGAAGAAACCTTTGGATTATAGAGTAAGTCGAAAGAAATCCCACCGAAAAGAAAGTTGAAGTTTAAAAATGGTTTCGCTTACCTGCTTCCGTACTGAAAACTATAGTAGAGAAAAAACAGGAGATAATAGGAACAGGTGGAAAAATGTGGGATGTATACAAAGAAGAGAGAAACAGAGAAGGAATAGGGGTATTCCGGTATGGGAGCAGTCCTCTATTCTTGGTATCAACAAGTTTGGCAGTCGAGAACTTCAGTGGATGGTAACGTCCTGTGAGAAAAAGCTTCAAGGACTGCAAAAAAGTGGGTGTTGAGAACATTTTTCAGCTTCAAATGTATGGACTTTCTGGTTTATGGAGAGTCATGGGCTGGTGAAAAAAATGTTTACTGGTGAGAGTGTTGCCTAACAATTCAGCTATGGGAGGAAAATCTCCCAAAGCTGGTTGTATGATTCAAACCAAAGGACGTCTTTAATGTGGATGAAGCTCACCTATTTTTCAACTATGAACTGGATTGCACACTGGCAGTTAAAGGAGAAACTTGTCACAGAGGAAAAAAGTCCAAAGGACTGCATGACTGATTTGTTGTGCTGTAACAGTGATGCGCCAGGCAAGCGTAATACCAATATAGTTGGTCCGTTATTGGACATAATAAATCTTCCAGTTAACTCATTCCTAATTGCCAGCCTTTTGCCCCAGTGTGCTAAGTTGGGCTCTAGTTGTGCTATTTACCAACTGATGAACCCAACTTAGCACACTGGGGCAAAATGCTGGCAATCAGGAATGAGTTAGCTGGAAGATTTATAATGTCCAATAACAGACCAACTATATTGGTATTATAAATTTACTCATTCGGAGCAAATATTTCAGGTTCCCTATGGGAATCAACATCTTTACCAGACAAGTGTATCCCTGTCATCGTAAGCTAAGCAGCGAAAAAAGGATGCTTTAAGAATGTCGAGAAGTTACCAGTGCGGTACTAGTAACTATTGTATACCTGTTATTGACTGGTTAGTTTTTGTAATTACAGCAGTGATGGCATCTGGCAGAGAAGAGGGGTAGTAGAGACAGAACACACATCAGCTAACAATAATAGTCATTCTTTGTTATTGCTAAGTTTTAGGGGCTCATGACATAGTAGGCCATCACATTTTGTTTTCTTCCAGCTAAACAGTATTAGGACATTTGAGGCATGGGGTCTTATTGATTCCTTTTCCCACTCATTCGTAGAGTGGTCTTCCTTGCATGTTTTTATTTCGACGGAGATCTTCCTGATCAGTAGGAGCTAATAACTAGATGGATTTTTGGATTATCAAAACAAACCTTATAACCACCACCATTTCCTGTTAGTTTGTTACCTTGGCCGATAGTATAATATTCCCACATCAGCGATGCTTGCCCTTGATGGACTTTGCAATAAAAATGAAAATTTGTGAATATGTGCATTGTTATAGCTCGTGCGGCTAAATTTTATTGGACATAAAAGCTTGGAAATAAGGTTATCTGTCATATTTGTTGTATGTCTTATAGATATTTCAATGGATATTTAGATGTTTGTGAAAAATGTAATAATCACAAATATCTCAGTTGTTATTCCTTGTGTGGTAAAAAAGTATGAAATATCAAATAATGGAATTATATTGTTCACAACTTAGCTGTATCGTAAAACTGTACATAAAAAATTAATGGAGAAATTTGACATTTTCTCTTTGTTCCCCTTATTATTGCTACACTACTGTATATTAGTCAAATAATTTGCAGCCTAGTGCACACCCCAGCTCTCACTGAACTTAAATACAGAGTTTTGAGAAATTTGGTTCAGCCATTTTCCTATTACGTTGACAAAAACAAACAGACTGATAAAAATAGAACTGGACCTACTTTCGACTTCTGTATACCTGATCATACATAAAAGCTAAGAATGAGGCAAAAATTTGAAGTGTGCAGACATAATGGTAATTTTATTTATATAGATATATGAAATTCCTGTTCAAAGCTGTTGTGCCTCTTACCAACCGTGCTCTTACATATTCAGATAATGTGCTCTGTAATAGCTTTAATAAAATACTGATGTTTTGTCTGCTACTGTGTTAGTGCTACACAGTTGGTCTCTTCTAGGTACACTAGGAACACTTATCATGCTACACATTAGATATCTTGGAAACCCTTCCTACTAGATATGCTACCTGGAATCGCAGAGCGAGTTCCGTTATACTAGCGGATCTCTTAACTTTTCATCTCAAAACACCAGAGAGAATGCGCTGTGGAAAATGTGAATCATACTAAATTACAGTGCAGTAATGGATAATGTGGGACCCAAAATATAACTTATCTGTGGGTAGGACAAAATAAAGAAAGGTGAAAAATGGAGTTCAGTTTTTTAACATGCCAAATTTAAACTATTTAATTGGTAAGCTAATGTGTCAGTAATGTGAAGCATCAACAAGGGAGCAATTACATTTGTAATACAAACACCATAAAATAGGAGTGCTCGAGACCAGCTCAATATGGAAACTGACCATATGTAAACATTATGACCTTTTTACACTTATCTGAAGCGCACAACCACGTACAAAATTTTATAATTACACAGCTTGAATTCTACCAAAGTTATGAATTTTGCTGAACAACATGAAGGGAGTCTAGACAAGCTTAGCACAAATTTTCAGTAGATTCAGCATTATACAATTTGAGTGCAAAATACATTATTTTTACAAACTTCAGCTCTGAATTTGGCTCTGTTTACAAAAACTCCAAATCTTTGGCTAGATATGCCAACGCACATATACATACATTACTAACTTATACTAACATGACGACTGATGAAAAATAAAATTTTGTGAATTAACTTTACTTGGCTTTTCCATAAATAAAAGGTGAAAGCCTGAGCTTATCATAAATTTAACTGGATATATGCAAATAAGAACTTATACATATCTTACTTAGACTAAACTCCAGCTTGGTTAAATTTCGTATTAATTCTCCTGAATCTTTGGTAAGGAAGGCATATTTTTAATCATACATAACTCAACAATTGATACGATTGTGCAAGGATGAATTGAATCTTAGTGAATTTACTTCATTTCTTCAACTAGTACATGGTTAGGAAGATTCACAAAAAAGATGAAAGCTTGAGAAACAGTAAGTAAGAGGAGGACCAAATAAAGATACAGTGCTAATGTTTCACACTTTCAGTACAGAAGAACAAGTAGGAATGACGTAGGACCTGGATGAAGACTCCAAGAACGCAAATAAGACGAAAATCACTGGGCAAGACAGATTCCTCAGAAATGTACATCACTATCCTCCCATAATTCTTATTTAGTTGCCATAACTAGTATTAGTGGAGAGTGGATAATTGGAGATACCAAATGTAGCACAGATAGTATCTAATTTACAAAGCACTTCCTGCTTAAACTCGCTTATCTATTGTCATGCCATCTCCCCATTAAAAAAAAAAATACAAAAGGATAAACCAAGATTTTAAGGTTAGAGTAATACATATTGCCCAGGAAGGTGCAGGTACTCAAATGGATAATCGGACATGGGTGATAGAGGCACATGGTAATATATATCCTTGGTGAACCAGTCAGAGAGAGAGAGTGGAGCAAGAAGGATGTTCTTGAAAGAAATTTTTACATCAACCAAGTGACTCCACATACATAAAAGTCTGGAAGGTCAGTGAGAGTTAAACTTTTAGTGTGGTACGAAGAAGATGCTGTGGATAGCCCGGAAATAATACGAAAAATGCTGGTAATAATCAGAAGTGAGGTTGGAGATAGCAGAAGGTAAGGCTTCGTAAATGTGTACCGGTAGTCTACTGGCACTGTCTTTGTTTCTATGATTTATACTGGCAAGAGTTACACTCTTACAATCAGCCAATAGTTACTCAAGAAAGAAACTCTGCAGTAGTATAATATAATATAATATACATGGTGAAGTGAAATTTGCACACTCGGGCATCGCATTACGACTCCTCACATGCCAGCAGTAAAAAAATGTCTCTCACAAACTTTCGTCCTGTGAATATATCCGGCAGAAAAAGGACGTTGAAGAGTGGCAGTCTGGTAACATTGTAACCACATGTAGGGTAATTACCTCTGTCAGCACATACTAGTCGTGCTGTACAGTTGGTGCAGTGGATAGAGTTTTGGGTTAGCATGCAGGAGGTCGTGGGGTCGATCGAGGGTTGAGGCGTATGTGTTTTATTTCGTAAATGTAGTCCAGGTGGTATGGTATATCGTCAATAGCGATTGCAGCGGGTCCTCTAGAAACCATTTGCATTTACATACTACGATCCTAGAAATGGGCGAACAGTCGTTTTCATTGGTCAGCTTTGAAAGACGCCTTTTCCACGTTGTGGACGTGAATTTATTCGCACCACTTCATCTACTAGATGCAAAACAAGTTTTCTTTGTACCCTACTCCAGTGGTCCCATATATTAGTACCAACTATTATTCTTGCCTCATTCAGGTCCATTACATTTCGTTAGAGCCTTATGTTACCAGTAGGCCTAGCAATATGCTTTGCGAACAATGCCCAAACTCGGTTAAAATTTGTATGTGTTATCACCATGGTCCTATTAATTATGCCTTTCAACATTGCGTCTGGTAACTGCATGCTGTTTAGTACGTATCTCAATGCATTATTATTATTATTATTATTATTATTATTATTATTATTCTATTGATGGGATTGTGGAAACATAACATCTATTACTGTTAGGGAAACAGTGTAATTCGAAACCAACCATTTCACAAGTAGCGGTGTTGGGATGCATCATGCAGAACAATATCTGTCAGAGGGGTAATGCGCGTTAGGTGGAACAGCGCGTAGGACTGACAGTGTGTTTATTACATAGTGTATGGCGAGCGGAGTAACACGCCCGTGACAGACTCCAATGCACGTGTGTACACGTATCGAATGTCATTGTAAACTTCTAAACCAGTGTGGCAGGCGTATGGCATACACAAACGATGAATATGTGGATGTGCTTCTGGTCCTTGGTGCATCTGATAACTGGGCTGGTGTTGCCACTCGTGAATATGCTGCTATATATGCTCGTCGACGCCATCCAGATAAAAATGTGTTTCCTCTTCTGGAGCTGCGCCTGTGGGAGACAGGTTCTCTCCTTCCACCATTGCGTGACAGAGGTTGTCCATGGACTCGCCGTACTCCAGCTACTGAGGAAGCTATTCTGGAGGTCATACACCAAGAACCTCAGCGAAGTACACGTAGCGTAGTAAGGCAGCTGTGTGTCTCGCAACGCACGTCGTTAACGTGCTGCACGAGCATGGGCTGCACCCCTATTATTATTGTTTCACGCAACACCTGCATCCTGCAGATCGCCATCAGCGGATGCAATTCTGTGAATAGTTCCAACAACAACATGAACCCAACGATGACTTCGTGAACACCGTACTATTGTGGGATGAAGCAGCATTCACTCGTGAGGGTGTCTTCAATATGCACAATGCCCACCATTGTTATGAGGTTAACACGCACATCACCCGCAACTGTGGATATCAAGTATGCTTTGGTATCAACGTCTGGGCCGGAATATTGGGCGACAGATGTTTGGGTCCCTACATGTTGCCCCACCGGTTGACTGCACAAAGGTATCATGCATTCCTCTGAAACTGTCTGCCTGATGTACTGGAAGATGTTCCACTACATGTTCGGCAGAGGATATGGTTCCAACATGATGGTGCACCTCCACACTCTGGAATTAATGTGCGACAGTATTTGGACAGAACATTTCCAGGGAAATGGCTTGGACGTGGAGGTCCAGTTGTATGGCCACCGCGTTCACCTGACCTAATTCCCCAGGATTTCTTCCTGTGGGGACACCTGAAGGAGCATGTGTACACTATCCGCCGACAAATGTGGAAGAAGTGGTAGCAAGTGTTCATGCTGCTCTTGCTACTGTGGATGCGGCTATGCTGCGAAGGGTCCAGAGCTGTATCATCCGGCGGGTTGCACAAGGTTTGGACGTGAAGGGAGGTCGCTTTGAACATCTGTTGTTCTGAGGACAACGTATTCTGTTGTGAAGGTCATGCGGTCATGAATATGGACAGTATTATTGCTAATGTGCTACATATGAGCGCACATAAAAATTACATCTAGTATGTAAATGACTAGTAGATGTTGTGTTATTGTACTGTGCTATCGTCTTTAGCATCTCAAAAGTGATATTGTTTGTGGAGTTATTCTGTCCTATGACAGGTCATTTGTTTCAACTGTCTATTTCTTATTTGTCTAACCACGTATTTGTTGCGTTCAGCATTACAAAATGTTGTAAATGTAGGATACA
Organism: Anabrus simplex; assembly: GCF_040414725.1. NCBI lineage: Eukaryota > Metazoa > Arthropoda > Insecta > Orthoptera > Tettigoniidae > Anabrus > Anabrus simplex. Next base: position 624,171,767 of record NC_090266.1, on the reverse strand, counting down.
TGTGACCTAAGATACGGTGTCTTGCTGTATTACAGTATGTAATGTCTGATGGAAATTAACAAATAAAAAATGCGCCTCAACCCAGGATCGAACCCTCGACCTTCTGCATGCTAACCCAAGACTCTATCCACTGCACCAACTGTACAGCATGACTAATATGTGCTAACAGAGGTAGTTACCATACATGTGGTTACAGTGTTGCCAGATTGCCACTCTTCAACATCCTTTTTCTGCTGGATATACTTGCAGGATGAATTTTTGTGAGATACTTTTTTTTATTGCTGGCATGTGAGGAGTCGTGCTGTGACACCCGAGTGTGCGAATTTCGCTTCACCCTGTATAATATATCATATAATATATTACATTGAAACTATTAGGATGTGAAAGGGTGGGATGGTGTGACTGAGATATTGATTGCCGGGCTGAGTGGTTCAGATGGTTAAGGTGCTGGCCTTCTGACCCCAAATTGGCAGGTTCGATCCTGGCTCAGTCCGGTGGTATTTGAAGGTGCTCAAATACGTCAGCCTCGTGTCAGTAGATTTACTGGCACGTAAAAGAACTCCTGCGGGACTAAATTCCGGCACCTTGGCATCTCCGAAAACCATAGATTATTAGATATAGATCATTCTCAAGAGTTACAGAAATACTGATATTAGGCTTCTTAAAGCAAAGAAAATTTAGTTAGTTATTAAGAACAATAGTCAAAATCGATGGAGGAAAGACTTAGGTCATAAATGGTTTGAGCATGTTAAACGAATGTGCTTATTTGTTAAAAAGAATTACAGTTAGAAGACCAGCTGGAAGAGCAAAAAGAAGATGAGTGAAGATGTGGAGAGAAGAGGATGGAATTGGGAATCTGTCATGGACAACAAAATCTTTTTGAATAGGCAACTGTGGAAGATGCTCGTTTTCAAACACACTACCCGGCTCGCTGGAAGGGCAAACCAACGATGATGATGATGATGATGATGATGAATAGTCCAAATTAGAACACCCTACATCACTTCAAAGAACAAAAATTGCAAGAGATATACCGTATTTACACTAATAATCCCTGCATATTAAAAAAAAATTGAGGCACGAAATTGGGGTGCTTTTTCCGTCAATGTGGGCAACGCTCCTGGTTCACCTAGTTTTCGATATTTTTCGATATTGGGTGTACAGTTATGCTTTGTGTAACTGCAGATGGAAGATGTTTAAATGGAAAACAATTCAGACTTTTAATTAAAAACTGCCTTTACATTAAAAAAAAAGTATTTTACTCGGTAATTTAAATTCAAAATTTCTCCATGTCATAATAGAATGCATCTTCCGGAAAGTGTAGAGGTAGCTTTCTGCACTTTCTCACACTTCGATGTGTTGACAGTTTGTTTAATAACTTCTAAGTTCAAGTGAAATCATAATTATTTTGTATTCAGCGTTTTAAATAATGCCACAGTATCACGTAACAGGCAGTGTGCGAAGAAGCAGAATCCGCGAACGCTGGCAATGCTGACAGTTGGCGTAAAAGCGTGGCTCATAATTATAATCGATTCGTAACCAACGAACAATATTATCAATGCCTATGAAACTGCATTGTATTTTTATGCCTAGTCCAAACAGACCTTTCAAAAGGTGTTGCAATGCAGACAGAAGCGAAAGACTTCCTCCCCTCGTCATATTATTATTTATTTAATCTCCAAAGTGCTGTGAACCCTATTTTACCATGAGGTATGTTAGGGTTGTAGTTTATACAAAATATACAATTTCTCTGATAAAATTCAAAATACATAAACAGCAAAATAGACATGAACAGAATTGGAAAAATAAAAGTATGAGATATGATATATACAATCCTTAATACTAAGAGTACCGTACTAATATTTAAAATACCAGACATACAATATATATACAATACATATGTTAAGTAGCTAATAAGCAGACAGTATCAAATTATATATGTTTTTTAACAAATGCATCTTAAGTTCAAAATGTGCTCTCTCAAAAGCAGGACAGTTGAACAGAATGTGTTCTACAGTTTTAATGTCTTCAGTGCAGAAGCATAGTGAGCCATTTTGTGTTGGAATTTTGAATCGCTCGAAGTAAGCATTAAATTTACCATGACCTGATAGCACTTGAGTTAAATGAAAGTTGCACACTATATATTTACATCCCAGCCTACTATATACATTTGGAAAAAACAGGTCTTTGGTTACTGAGCCATACTTACTTGCTAACCACAGTTCATTCCAGCGAGACAGCATTTCATCCTTTACGGTTCTTTTGACAAAAGAAATTGGGCATTTAGTATAACTCTCTGACAAGTTAGAATTACAAGCTTCTTTGGCCAATTGGTCAGCTCTTTCGTTCCCTTTTATTGCGGAATGACCTCGCACCCAACCGAAACATATATGTTTATTATACTTTGATATATTCTCTCTTCGCCATAGGAAAGTTTGATAAGCCACAATGTTTTAAGGGCGTCGGGTACTTTCTGTGCAAATACAAGGCATCTAAAAATGCATACAGTACAGTAATCCAATTAATAAAGTACTTGCACAGGGGTGCCAGCATAGACTTCTCGTCTTTGATCTTTTTCTTTCGTTGCGTGAGGTAATGTTTGTCAGTGAGTTATCCAAGGGCATTATTTTAAATGCACCTTGTTGGATACATTGTGGTGTAGTTCTTTTCCATTGCATTTGAAAGGTTTAAACTGTGAATCAATGTTAATTGCATGCAATAACGGATCTTAGAATATTTTTTGACGTGGGCATTTCTGAAGTACGAGTTGGTGGTTAATTCAAAATCACGTAATTCAAAGTCCGATTTTTGCATCCCAGCAACTTCGAATTAACAAGGTTTTACCATATTCAAGTTCGCCGGTGTGTCTGTTTCATCTGTTTACATTGCACGAAAAAGAATTATCCATCACCAGTCGTGTTAATATCTGCATAAAGAAAATACAGTGTGTGAAAAGTGTTTTTGACGTGGTGTGTAACAAATTTATAAGTAATTTAGGAGAGGATACTAGTGATGCAAGAAACAACGAATCTTTCGATCTACAGGGAATTGAGCCTGCTGCAAGTTCAGGTTAATTAAATGCCTAGGCCTACTTGATAATTTTCATGGCAAATATATTTTATAACAGTGATAATGTATTTTTCAAATATGTTCAGGCAAAGCAGCTATATCCGTAAATTACGTGTTCATATTTGCGTAAGGAACATGTGGACCTCGTGGAGTGATATGAAATGTTTGTTTATGCCTATGTTACTCTTTAATGGGAGGAAGTTTAGTTCATTTAATTATTTAAAATGAGCTTTCCTAAAATTATGGTGTGGGGATTATTAGCGTAAATACAGTAAATTCTACCACTAGTAATGCTGAGACTGAAAGGAAAATGAGAAGATCAAAATAGTGAAGGAAACCTGGAATATATCCTCACTATTGAAAACCAATGTAGAAATGTAGGACCAATTTATAATACTGTACAAATAATTGTATACCCTCAACAGTAGTGAACAGGCATTTTAATTTGATACCATCTGACTCCTCCTCTATGAACCATGTGACATTGCCGCGGTGGAGAGGCTTGCATGCCCCAATGAACCATATAGCCGAGCCGGAGGTGCAACCATATTGGTTGGGTATCTGTCGAGAGACCAGACTAACAAATGGTTCATTGAAAGCGGGGTAGCAGCTTTCGGAAGTTGCAAGGGCGACAGTCTGGATGATTGACTGATATGGCCTTTAATAATACTCAACATGGCGTAGCTGTGTTGATACTGCTACACGGCTGACAGCAACGGGAAACTACAGTCGTAACTAACTCCTGAGGACATGCAGCTCCTTCTGTATGAATAATGTACTGATGATCGCTTCCTCCAGGGTAAAATATTCTGTAGGTTAAATACTCCCCCATTCAAATCTCCGGGTAGGGACTACACGACAGGGGACATTCATCAGGAAGAATGACACTGACATTCTGTGAGTTGGAGCGTGGAATGTTAGAAGTTTGAATCGTTGTGGTAGGTTAGAGAATCTAAAAAGGGAGATGGATAGACTAAAGTTAGATGTAGTTAGTATAAGTGAAGTACGCTGGCAGGAAGAGCAGGATTTTTGGTCAGGCGACTACAGGATTATAAACACAAAATCAAACAGAGGAAATGCAGGAGTTGGTTTAATGAATAAGAGAATAGGGGAGTGGGTAAGCTCCTATGACCAGCATAGTGAAAGGATTATTTAGTGAAAGGATTATTGTTGTCACGATAGACACCAAGCGAACGCCCACCACAATAGTGCAGGTTTATATGCCTACTAGTTCAGCGGATGAGAAAGAAATCGAAAGAACAAATGAAGAGATAGAAGATGTAAAAGGTGACGAGAACCTTATTGTGATGGGAGACTGGAGTGCAGTGGTAGGCCAAGGAAGAGAATACAGTAAGAGAACTTGGATTGGGACAAAGGAATGAAAGAGGAAGTCGGCTGGTTGAATTCTGCACCAATAACAATTTAGTCCTTGCTAATACTTGGTTCAAACACCACAAACGACGGCTGTATACGTGGACGAGATCTGGAGGCACCGGAAGGTATCAAATTGACTTCATTATGATTAGGCGGAGATTCAGAAACCGGGTGTTGAATTGCAAAACTTTCCCAGGAGCAGACGTGGACTCTGGCCACAACTTGTTGGTCATGAAATGCCACCTGAAGTTGAAGAAAATGAAGAAAGGAAGGAAGGCAAGGAGATGGGATCTAGACAAGTTGAAAGAAAAGAGTGTGAGGGATTGTGTCAAGGAACATGTTGCACAAGGACTGAATGGAAAGGCTGAAGGAAACACAATAGAGGAAGAATGGACAGTCGTGAAGAATGAGGTCTCCAGGGCTGCTGAAGGAATTTTAGGAAGAAAGGAAAAATCACCTAAGAATCAATGGATAACTCAGGAGATACTAGACCTGATTGATGAACAAGGTCCAACTCGGCTGAACGGTCAGCGTACTGGCCTTCGGTTCAGAGGGTCCCGGGTTCGATTCCTGGCCGGGTGGGGGATTTTAACCTTAATTGGTTAATTCCAACAGCACGGGGGCTGCTTGTATGTGTTGTCTTCATCATCATTTCATCCTCATCACGACGCGCAGGTCGCCTACCGGAGTCAAATAGAAAGACCTGCACCTGGCGAGCTGAACCCGTCCTGGGATATCCCGGCACTGAAAGCCATACGACATTTGATTTTTCATGAACAAGGAAAGGATAAGAATGCAAAAAATGAAGAGGGCAGAAAGGAATACAGGCAATTCAAGAATGAATTGGATTGAAAGTGCAGGACAGCTAAGGAAGAATGGCTGAAGGAGAAGTGCAAGGATGTTGAGAGTTGTATGGTCCTAGGAAAAGTAGATGCTGCATACAGGAATATTAAGGAAACCTTTGCAGAAAGGAAAACCTTTCTTAGGAAAATAAATTTGCTCACTTCGAACATTGATATAGGGATTGGAAAGATGTTTTTGAAGACTTTCGTCTGGAGCGTGACGTATGGAAGTGAAACATGGATGGACAATAACTAATTCAGAAAGAAAGAGAGTAGAGGCTTTTGAAATGTGGTGTTATAGAAGAATGCTGAAGGTGAGATGGATAGGTCGAATCACGAATGAAGAGATACTGAATCGAATTGTGAGAGGAAGATCGATTTGTCTAAATTTGACCAGAAGAAGAGATAGAATGGCAAGACATATTTTAAGACACCCAGGAATTGTGCAGTTGGTTTTTGAGGGAAGTGTAGGTGGTAAGAATGGTAGGGGTAGACTGAGGTACGAATTTGACAAGCAAATTAGAGCAGATGTAGGATGTGGCGGTTACGTAGAAATGAAAAGGTTAGCACAGGATACTGAGGCATGGAGAGCTGCATTAAACCAGTCTATGGACTGATTACTCAAACCACAACAAACCATCTGACTGCCCATCAATTTCAATGTCCCGTTTTACCTTAGGCCTACTAGATAGTAAACTGAATCTCTCTTGGGCATCTGTAATACCATACTTGCAGGGTAGGAAAGAAAGGTGAGGGACAAGTACAATCAAGTATCACTGAAGTAAAGAAATACATTTTAAACAACCGTACCGTCCCTCTCAATAAGTTTTGTGCCTTACAACAGAAGTTTTGGTTTGAGTTTATCAGAATTTTTTAGATCATTCTGTGTTCTGCACCCATCATTCTTATTCATATTATTGGGGTGTATTTCAAATTTGAAAGCTCCCCATAAGTCCCATGTTAAACTTACTCCCCCTTCCCCCCCCCCCCCCCTTCCTCACACACACACACACACACACACACACACACACACTGAATTCAAATGAGACTTTGTATACTAATTGTAGTATAGATGGGTGTAGTTTGTTGCTGGTATATCTTATATATCCTAGCATAGCAAGTCATTGACAGTTTGCAATTGTAAATGCTGGTAGATTCATAAATGGATGAGGAACATATTCAGGTGCAAATTTAGTCCATCCTTGTTCACTTTCTAGAAAGTTGCATACCAAATAGTGCACTATACAGGACTTGTGAAGCTTGTATCACCCATATTTACAGTGTAATCAAAGGGTTATGACTAGAGCCCTGCGTGGATGTGGATATCCCAAAGTTAGTGTCTTCGCGGATGCAAACTGTATGGCAGTGCAGATAAGTTTGCTGATAATTTATAAATAAGTTTATTGATTTTCACTTTGGTATACTCTTATATTTTTGCTTTTGGTTATGTGACCCTTGACAGTGGTATGAGAGAATGGTGATATTAAAGAGCCTTGAGACCATAGAGCCGTAAATCTGACCTAAGCCTAACTGGCTCCTGCCTGCAATTAATGGAAGGAAGGAAGGAACAAAGGTCAGTACGTTGGTAGTTGTCTCAAGAAAAAATCCATCATAAACCGGTGACTGTAGGGGTTCCGGTGCCAGGTATCTGGCCTATTGTATTATGTTAACAGATCTATCTGCGAGTAACCATTTGCGGATGTGGATAACCATTCGCAGATGTGGGTATGGATGGAGGAAGTGCGGATGCGGATAATATTTTGTATATCCATGCAGGGCTCTAGTTATGACATAGTGATATTGAGAAGTTATCCAAGAGCAGAATTCTCTAATGTTGGATGTCATTTTAGAATTTGAGAAAGCGAGTTTGCATGTAGATTCAATACTAGTTGAGGCTCATTTTATAAAGGGCAGGCAAAAATCATGGTTCTCTGTATTGTACATGTAAAAATGTATGCAAACACTGTTGACACCTTCATTGATTACCTGAAACAATTACAGCAAACTGCCTAGCTAGATAATTTCAGTTTTAAATACTACTGAGTACCTATTTGAGCAGACCTTAAAACGTGTCATACTTGTTGGATGTCATCACTTCAAATAGCCTGTTAGGAACTCTTACTAGGGGAAGCATGCATAGTTGTAAACCACTTTAGTAGACACTGAAGAAAATATATTGTCCATAATAGGAAATACTTTATTTTCTGATGCTTCCTTTTATCTATCCAGTCATATAATAGGATTTAGGTTATTTCATTTTTGTTGCAGAAAAACTAAACGCCACGCAAAAGTTTTAGAAGACCACTTCTGGGATTGCAGTGTCTGTACTTACAGGAATACGGCAGAAGCATTTAAATGCCTAATGTGTGACATTCGAAAAGGAACTTCCACCAGGTGAGTAAGAATTTCATGGAATACCACTAAACATCATTAGACACTCGTTTATGATACATTACACTGTAGTAACTAAAGATTTGTTAGAAATAAGATAATTTCTTTTAATGCATCCTTTTACTACTAGCCCTGTGTTGTAGAAGTAGCATTGATGCCTCTTACCCTTGCTTATCCAAGGGTTTTAATCCAGGTCTTAGGGGTGGAACAGCAGTTCACTGAACTTCATAATATCAAGTGAGCTGCTATCTTATGAGGGGCAGCAACCTAAGTCATAAAAGCCAAGCAGCACATCCAAGGACTCATTGTGCTGACTATTTGAAATTTGGGATCTGATCTGATCTGATCCGATCCTGTAATCAGGGGTCCCACGAGGCGGTATTATTGGACTTTGCATTTTGTAAATATATCAGTGAAGTGAGTAGAGAACTGGAATCGCAGATATGGCTATTTGCAGATGATGTTATACTGTGTAGAGTACTGTAATTAATGTAGAGAATTGTGAGCAGTTGCAAGGAAAACCTCAACAAAGTTGTGAGATGGACAGCAGACAATGGTATGATGCTAAATGGCTTGAAAAATCAGTTCGAAAGTTTCACCAAGATGTAAAGTCCTCTCAATTTTAATTACTGAGTGAATGGGATAACAGGAACTCATTGGGATCACTGTAAGTACCTCTGTATTATTGGGGTAATCATGTTAATGAGCTTGTAAATAAAGGTTACAGATCTCTCTTTTTTTGGCTTTGCGTCGCACCCTACACAGAGAGGTCTCACCGGTGACGATGGGATAGGAAAGGGGTAGGAGTGGGAAGGAAACGGCCGTGGCCTTAATTAAGGTACAGCCCCAGCATTTGCCTGATGTGATGTGAAGATGGGGAAACCATGGAAGACCGTCTTCAGGGATGCAGACAGTGGGGTTCGAACCCACTATCTTCCGGATGCAAGCTCACAGCCGCGCGCCCCTAACCGCATGGCCAACTTGCCCAGTACAGATCTCTTTATCTGGTTATGTGGGTCAGCCTCCATGGCAGAGGCAGCAGCACGCCGGCCTCTCACCACTGGGTTCTGTGGTTCAAATCCCAGTCACTCCATGTGAGATTTGTTGGACAAAGCGGAGGTGGAACAGGTTTTTCTTCGGATACTCCGGTTTTCCCTGTCACCTTTCATTCCAGCAACACTCTCCAATATCATTTCATTTCATCTGTCAGCCATAAATCATTGCCCCAGAGGAGTGTGCCCCGGCACATTTCCTATCCTCGCTGCTAGATGGCGCTTCATTCATTCCATACCTGACCCGCTCGAATGACTGGAAACAGGCTGTGAAAGAAGAAGAAGAAGAAATTATGTAAAGGAGACAGCATATAAGTCTCTGGTAAGACCCCAAATTTTTTTTTACAATATGCTTTACGTCGCACCGACACAGGTAGGTCTTATCACGACGATTGGATAGGAAACGGCTAGGAGTGGGAAAGAAGCGGCTGTGGCCTTAATTAAGGTACAGCCTCGTCATTTGCCTGGTGTAAAAATGGGAAACCCCTAAATGCACGGCCAACTCGCCCGGTAAGACCCCAAATTAGAGTATGGTTTCTGTGTATGGGAACCACACTGGGATTTTGTGATATAAGAACTGGAAAAGATCCTAAGGAAAGCAGCAGGGATTGTGCTGGATGATTTCTAATAAAAGAGCAGTGTTAAAAAAAAAAAGTGTTGCAAACTTTGGGCTGGGAAGGCTTGGGAGTAAGGAGATGAAGCTGCTCGGCTAAGCAGTATATTCTGAGCTCTCAGTGGAGAAATAGTTTGGAATGACGTTAGTAGACAAATGCGCTTGAGTGGAGCTTTTAAATATAGGAAAGATCATAATATGAAGATGAAGTTGGAATTCAAATGGACAAATTGGGGCAAAGATGCATTTATAGGAAGAGGAATTACGGATTCGAATAATTTATCAAGAGAATTGTTTGATAAATTTCCAAGTTCTTTGAAATCATTTAAGACTTGGTAAACAATTGATAGGGAATACAGTATATCAGCTGGGCGACAGCACTAGATGTAGATTGATTGATTGATTGATTGATTGATTGATTGATTGATTGATTTAGCAAAGGTTAGCATAACAGGAGTGATGGTACACTTGGTTGGGAGGGTTTTTATGATGAGGATATAAAGGCTAAAGTAAGAATGGTATATGTTAGTCAATGTCTGCATACCGAGCTCGATAGCTGCAGTCGCTTGTGCGGCCAGTATCCAGTATTTGGGAGATAGTAGGTTCGAACACCACTGTCGGCAGCCCTGAAAATGGTTTTCCATGGTTTCCCATTTTCACACCAGGCAAATGCTGGGGCTGTACCTTAATTAAGGCCACGGCCGCTTCCTTCCCACTCCTAGCCCTTTCCTGTCCCATCGTCGCCATAAGACCTATCTGTGTCGGTGCGACGTTAAGCAACTAGCAATGTCTGCATATGAACTGGCTTTTGTTAACCCTTTGCAAACAATTTTTTTCCCAGTGTGGTCCTACACTAGTCAAATTTCATTTTTTAAGAGATGCTGTATGTCTACAATTAAGGCAAAATGAAAATACGATTAATTTAGCAATCAAGATGCACTGCATAAGCAATAAACATGTATTTAAACAGACAGTTTGGCCCTTTCCTACTTCTTCTCCGTGTGGTACTTCCCGAAGCAAATTCCAGGATGGAGTCCAGGTTTCTTGATGCATGTGTGTCAGAAATATGCTGTTTCTCTTTTTCTGCCTTTTTCTGTGCCTATTGATGCAAACTGCACAACAGAATTTCCCTTGGGGTTAGAATATATGAAGTGAGGCTTCCCATTCAGTCATTCTTCATTACTGGTTGATGGTCGTCCTTTCCTGTTGACATTTTGGTTACGGACAGCACCAACCAACTTGCGTACCAGTTCTTTAATCATAGGTAATGAATTTCATATTATTCCGTAATGAAGAGCAATATAATGTACATACCTGCCAACTTTCCTGATTTAGGTGGGGACTCCTGATTTTCAACAGTTTTTCCCGCATCCCAATTATTCCAATTATTCTCCTGATTTTGGCTTATTTTTTGGTGAATTTCAAACATTTGCTTTAAAATCCCGCCATTTCAACTTTGTACACCAGTGGCCGGAAGTCCTTCACTCGTCCGCATTCAAATGAAATATCGATGTTTGTTAATACGAGAAATGTTCAAGAGTGTGCAATGTTTATTGAAACCTATATATTGCGGCGCGTATATTGATTGTCATTCTCTTGTTCTCGCATGGTATGTTAGTGTTCGTTCACATCAGTCTAGTCGATTCTAGTCGCTAGATTCGGAGTTTTTTAAAGTGATTTAGTGACAGAATTTTAAAGATAGCGACTAGGGACTTTTCTAGAGATTTTAGGAGCCATTTGGAATCAATTCTAGCAAATTTTATTACTTGATTAATAGGATTGTGCTTCGCATAAGCACGCAATCGCGTGATGTAGTGTATTAATCTGTGCATTTGGTAAGTGATGGCATCTAAGTGCATGACTGATTCACTCGTGTAGAGCATGAGTTCATACTATTTTTGGAAGGCTTATCTCAGACTGATCGTCTCGCTCACATACAGTAATTCTTGTGAGGGAACAGAGGTCTGTAATTTTTAGCCTTGTAGCCTCGTATAACAACAGTCAGATTTTGAGACATTTAGTGTTATAATAATGTACCATAGTACTCCTGTATTGTTTGAAGTTTCAGTGTTAGTATTCTTAATAGTTATTAGAAGTGTTTTAGAGTTTAATGTGTGATTATGGGGAAACCATCATAATATGATATTATATACATATTATGTACAAAGCTAAGGAATCGAACCGAGTGAGATGGTGCTGTGCAGTTAGGGGCGCTGCTGTCAGCTTGCATTTGGGACATAGTGGGTTTGAACCCCACTGGCGGCAGCCCTGAAGATTGTTTCCCATGGTTTCCCATTTTCACACCAGACAAATGCTGGGGCTCTACCTGAATTAAGGCTACGGCTACTTCCTCCTCACACCCAGCCATTTCCTATCCCATCGTCGCCATATGACCCATTTGTGTCGGTGCGAGGTAAACCAGATAGTAAAAGAATAAAAAAAGTCTAAGCAATCGGCATAAGTGTTGAACTGTCTCAGCGATTCTGCATTGCAAAAATGCACTAAGGGTTTTAGGAAAAAGGTGTTATTGGTCCGAACTTTCAGGAAAGCGTATACATGCAACCATCATTGTCTGCTGTGGAGGAGTTGGAAAATTAAGAATTATTTTTCATCTGGCTAGATACGTGAATTTAATTTCTTGAATGATTAATTATCATACAAATAAAGTGCATGTGGATTATGGTAGTTAATTCGATTTAGCGACTTTTAATTTAGAATTTGGTGACTTTTGGCTAACGGTGATTGGCAACACTGGTTCGGATGCTTCTATTGTTGAGTGTTCTGTTATATATTTGTGTTCAGTGGTGTTCTGTCCTGTTTGGTTTGAAGTGCGCGCGTGTTTCAGTAAAGCATATCCAGTATTTATTGAAATTTTTAGAGGGCAGAATGTTATTTGGTTTCCCGAATCCCGGAAGGTGGTTTGTTTTCGTGTTAAGCAGCTGTTTACAGATTATAATACAAATTTTTGTCATATTGTAGTGTTTTTAGTTGGTGTTTGATTGTTCACTATGGCCAAGAAATACAATATTCTGTTTTCTTGAAACAGTATTCGGAACAGTTTCCGTGCATTATTGAATCCAGGAAAGTTTTATTTTTTGCATTTTGTACTGTTTGTCGATGTGATATTTCTGTGTCACATGGTGGAAAGAGGCTACAGGGTAACTGCCTTCCACAAACCTTTGACAGAGGGTTTCTCAGACAGGCAAAATCTGCCCTTGCCGCTTCTTTTCATCAACAGGGATATTCTGCTGATGGAGAAGCTTCTGTGAACTGGTAAGTGGGAAGGAAGGTAGGCCTACCATACCATACATGTTTTTATAAATTTTCCGGTGTTGTATGTTTAGGTTTCATTGAATAAGAATACATATGGGAGTAAAATATTTGTGGATTTAGATTCCACTCAATTTCCCTGTAAATATGTGACCAATTGTATCACCTGATTTTTCCTGGTTTTCATATCAAATTCTCCTGAGTTTAGGTTTTGTAAAGTTGGCAGGTATGAATGTGAAACAAAAGCTAATAGGTTTCCACCTATTCAATACTATTTATTGTATTAAAAAAAGGAAGTTGCAGATATTTGAAGAAACTAGTTTCAGTCTTGCTAGAGATAGATAAAATATATGAAACAAGTGTGTGTTGCTGATATTCGGTGCAAGACAAGTAAAGAGTTCAATGTTAAACACTCATCACGATCACACGTCTTGTGCAAGTTCTCAAAGTTTTCTTTCAATTTGAACAAGAATCTTCCTGAATTCAGTTCAGCTGAAACATGTGTGAACGGAAAGAATAATGCTGATGGGGAAGTGTTGAGATGTTCATTTGTTTCCAATATGGATCATTGAAAAAGTTGAAAGAGCAAAAGCAAAGAAATAGAATTTTAGCTGAAATCTACCTTGATAATTTAGAACATACCAGAATTTTTAACAGTAATACAGTATTTTCAACAATATTCAATTTGAGACCAGATACGTAGATGATACTATAGTTATAATGGATGAGAACTTAGTCGATGCTACCACCACCCTTCAAACTTAAAACACACATGATCCATATATCAGATTCACTCTAGAATCAGAAATTGAACAGAAAATCAATTTTTTTAGACATAACAATCTCAAGACACCATAATACCCTTAGTTACAGAATTTATAGAAAACTTACACATACCATAAACACCATCCATCAAGACTCTTTACATCCACAAGTCCACAAACGTGCTGCATACTACAGTAGGGTTCATCGTGCATTCAATATCCCAATGTTAAAAAAAATATCTTATGCATGAATTAAACACCATCAGAAACATAGCCAAGGCCATAATATAATAAACATTTCATTGAAGGAATAATAAGTAAAGTCAGACATTGACTTTCCACTACCCTCACTAAATAAGACAAAACTATAAAACCGTATTTCCCACTTTCACTTTTAATAATCCACGGATATACCAGATTTCTAACATTTTCAAAAAACATGATATCAAAATATATTTTAAAACAGACAATAATAATGCATCAATTCTACACAGCACATAATCAATTAATAATAATAATTTCTCTAGATCAGGTGTTCATATATGCTTAAATGTAGTAGCTGTCCTTCCACCTATATTGGCCAAACAGGTAGAAACTTTGACACGGGGTACTTAGAACATATAAATTCCTGTAAATATAATAGATTTTCAGCTATGGAAAACATATGATGGAAATCATAAATTCATGAATATTGATCAAGATCTAAAAATCGTAAAAATAGTTAATAAGAGCTCTCTGCTCAATATCTTTGAAAATTGTTTCATCCACCTGGATCAATACTTTAATCCCAATTTCAGCCTTAATGAGATATCAGAAAAACCAATCCCTTTATTTGATCTATTCATTCTTATTTTCAATGAAAAAGAATTAAGTACTCTAGTTAAGTTTGTCGCCTAACAAGTTCGTGGTTAGCTTGTTGAGTTGTTAAGCTAGGTCCTCACAGGTCCTCCACGAGTCTGAGTATATATCTTATTCCAAATGAAATGAAGATGTCCAAGTTTGTATTTATTAATCGACTAACACTTATTACATTTGAAGATTTAAAGTATATTTACAAGTTCTGAGGCCTGATGCCTAACAGCCAACTCAATCAGTTGGTAGTTCTTAAGAGACTACATTACAAGAGACCTTTTCCGTTTGGAGTCCAGGGTTTTATATGATTTAGGGCAGTCATGTGTCAATCTCTCTGGGTGGGATACATTGCCTTCATACTGGTTGATTACCAGGGAAGAGGGGAATATGTGTAGCAAACAGTTAGGAGTTTAGGAAGGGGTTTCTGATAGCACCAGGGAGTGGGGCACATACGTCACGGAAAGGTTTGGGCTGATTCTGCCAAGCCTGAGGATATGTGTCATCCTGGACTCTGAGTTGTTATTGAAAAGTTACTCACGTCTTGACTGAACAGTATTGGTCACTAGTTTATCTAAGGTCTGTTAACTGCTTGACACTCATACAGTATCCCAGCAACAGTAATAATAAAAGTAGCTTTTAGAAGCCGAATCCACTAGTATTAGTGGGTGAAGGTTCTATTCCCGGCGAGGGATATAACTCTCTAACCTCCCTTTTTTATTTTTCTCCAAATTCTCTCCAGTAATCACCTACCATTCCACATCCCTCAACCCTACCTTAGGCTACACTATACCTCCCCTATACCTCCCTTCTCTTCCTCCTACCATCTACAACTCAGCTCTATTCTATTTTTTTTTCTTTCTTTCTTATTTTGCTCTTTCTCCTTTTTCAATGATCCATATTGGAAACACATGAACATCTCAACACTTTCCCATCAGCATTATTCTATTCACACTTGTTTCAGCTGAACTGAATTCAGGAAGATTCTCCAAGTGCTAGTATTTTAAGTGTTTCACCTAGTCTTTTGTGAAGTGCATTCTTCAGACTGGAATAAAACTTTGAGAACTTACACAAGACGTGTGATCGTGATGAGTGTTTATCATTGAACTCTCTATTTGTCTTGCACCAAATATCAGCAACACATGCTTGTTTAATAAATTTTATCTATCTATAATTCATGTCTTGCCTTAACTTTTTTGATTTTGACCAACACTATTTTCATCAAATATATGTAACTTTTTTTTTTTTTTTGAGTTACAATAAATAGTATTCAGTAGGTGGAAACCTTTTAGCTTTTGTTTTACATTATACCAGTTCTTTCCTGTATTACCCTTGTCTTTATGGCTTCTGCTGCTGTGATTTGTTGTCCATGTTGAACAGTTTGAAGCTGTTTACCACACAGACTTCCAGCAAACAGAAGGAAAGTTCATGCCACTATTTGTAAGATTTTCTCCCAAATTTGTGTGTTGACGTACAGTGGTCGAAGATATCCATTCATCCCCCATATGTTCAGGGTAATCGTACATTATTACAGGCTTCGGAATAGGATCAACATTCTTCCTACTTTTAGGTGTGTGTACTGCTATTTTGCCATGTACTCAACATCGACACAATCCTTTTGACCTTCCATGAAAGAGCAACCATTTTTTCTTCCTTCCTAAATGCCAAACATCATGCTTCATCTTCTTCAAAGCCATTGACTTCATTTGAGTTGGCTGTCCTTTCCTGTTGGTGTTCACTGTTCCTGTTATGTCAAAACCTAATTTCAGCAGTTCCTTTGCCAGATCACAACTGGTCTAGAATCTGTCATTGTCGATGTGGAAGCCAGCAATACCATTCATATTCTGAAGCATCTGTTAGTGTAACTGAAGAACAATTCTTGTTGGAAATGGATGATTTGAATGTGTTGGAGCATTTGTTGTGGGACAACCGTAGTATGGAATGAATGAGCATATGAATGCTGTTGCTGAACTTGCTGCCAGGCTGAGTGGTTCTGATGGTTGATGCGCTGGCCCTCTAACCCCCAACTTGGCAGGTTCAATCCTGGCTCAGTCCGGTGAAATTTGAAAGTGTTCAAATATGTCAGCCCTGTGTTGGTAATTTTACTGGCACTTAGAAATCGTAGAAGTGGTTTGTGGGATGTAAAGCCAAAATATTATTGCTGTCATTTTTATTGAAAATTTAAACCTACAGCCTGTTTTCCAGTCTTTGACCGGGTCAGGGATGTAACGAATGAACCATATATAGGCTATTAGTACAATAGGGTCGCCACTTCCAAAGTGATTTATTAATGACTGATGAATGCTATGAAATGATAAAGGAGAGTGCTACTGGAATGAGAGATGACAGGGAAAACCGGAGCACCCGGAGAAAAATCTGTCCCGCCTCCGCTATGTCCAGCACAAATCTCACATGGAGTGACCGGGATTTGAACCACGGTATCTGCGCTGCTGTCTAGAGCCACGGAGGCTACTGTTATTATTATTATTATTATTATTATTATTATTATTATTATTATTATTATGAATCTGCTGCTACAAATATACACAGTCCACACACAGTGGGTTTCTTGGGATTGTAACACTTGAAAATGATGGATCCTTTGAAGTCCACTTTGCTCTTGTCAGATATATTTAAGCCCTGAAATATAATACTCTCCAAATTTCCATATAGTTACGTTACATATTTTGTCACCCATGGTTCTAGTATCAGCAGGGCTAGAAGTGCACACGTGAAGCACCCAAAAGTGGTTAGAAAACTGTCTCTGGAAAATACATCTTTCAAAAATGAGCATTTGTCTATCCAGTCTTCAGCAAAATAATCCTTTATATCTAGTTTAGGATTCATGCCCATGTTGAGTATTACACCAAGAAAAGCCCTCATTTCTGCATTTATCTTATCAGTCCAAGTGGCTCAGATGCTCCTCTCCGTCAATGGTGTGTTCATTTATATTTTTCTCTTGCATAGCGGTTAGTATCATCGACAATTTGTTGCAACAATTATTAAAAAAATTGTACGGGAGTAGATGGTTTCATAAGTGTGGGACATGAGAAACCACTAATTAAAGTGTGTGGTTTCTTTATGAAGTCCAGGTCAGCTGGGCGATAAACTCTCCAACCATTGTCTGAATCACTGCTATTTATATCGCCTTCATTCTCACTTTCAAATATATCCACTTTGCTAGAACTGTCATTATCACACTCAGAAGTATCATCATCAGTGCTGTCAATTTCATCCAAAAATCTAGCTATATCAAACAAAGTAACACTACCCTGTCTTTGCACCGCCATAGTCACAGCCTGCTAACGTAAACAACAACTCTTTCTTTACTTACCTGTAAAACATATGGAACAAAGTTTAAACATGCCTAGAAGGCTGTGACATTGCTGGAAGTTCTATATAGTAACTACAAATGGCAGCAGCATGCGTAATAGCTTCACGCGCATATGTTACTGTGGAAACAGCTGGCAGGTATATTCTGACATATGTCCAGAACAGGAAACTAGGATGTCATGAAGTGCCCGACAGTCGTCTGCTGAGGGTTAACGGATCGGCTTTGAGATCAGTTAAGTCTTAATTCAAATAAAGGATTTTGTAGGTTTAATCACAGAGGCTTGCAGACTGAATACTGAAAGGTAAAGCTTTTATCAGAATGTATAGCTTTTTGTTATTGTCATGTACTCCTCCTGAGGTATGAACTCGGGGTGGCAGCTTTCCCTGAGAATCAACCGCCGAACCAGCGTAAGGAGCTGGGATTTATTGTATGTGTAATTGGGCATAAAAACTAAGCAACTTTTATTTATTCCATGTAATAATGTAATATAGTTAAAAGCTAAGAGTCTTGAGACTCACAAGGAATACAGTAGGAGTCACGAGGATGATAATTCAGTGTCCACAGAACATAGGTCAGACTCAGGAGCTGGCCAACTCGTAGACGAAGAACATGGGGTTCCAGGCCTGTGATTGGTGGATCCCATAACTATGTTGAATGTTCTGTGTTATGGAAACATAGGAGATTTCTATAGCCCTCTAGAACATTGGGTGGGGCTTGGAAGTTTATGTAAGCTTAGGCAAGAATGTTCCAGAGTTCTCAAGACCACTAATCCACCTAAGTCCAACTTAAAACAAGGTGAAATCCAGGCGCTAAAAGATCTAAGGAACAATTCTGATATAATCGTTCTCCCCGCTGACAAGGGCAACGCGACAGTGGTGATTGATAAGGATGATTACGACAACAAGATCTTGTCTTTGTTAGCTGATCCTATATACAGGATTAACAGACGTGATCCCACAACCCGCTACTCAAATGCGACCCTCAAATTGGTCAAGCAATCTTCTACTCCAGAAGATACAGCGAAGAGTCTCCATCCAGGGGATGCTATTCCTCCGAGACTATATGGGCTTCCCAAAATACATAAGGAAGGTATTGTGAGTATGATTGGTTCCCCGATATATTCCCTTTCTAAATATTTAAGTAGTATACTTCAACCACACCTGGGTAACACACCTTCCTATATTAAGGATTCCACAAATTTCATTGAGAAGTTAAAAACTATGTCACTTCAGCCAGGCGATATCTTGGTGAGTCTCGACGTGGTGTGTCTGTTTACGAAAGTACCTGTTGATGGTGTTATGTCTCTCATTAATGATATTTTCACTGAAGAGATCACAAGGCTTTTCTACCACTGCATGACCTCCTATTTTCTATGGAATGGGAAATATTATGAACAGACAGATGGCGTGGCCATGGGAAGTCCTCTCTCTCCTGTTGTGGCTAATTTCTTCATGGAAAACTTCGAAGAGAAAGCTTTGTCGTCGACACCTTGCAAACCGAAGATCTGGTGGCGTTATGTGGATGATACGTTCGTCGTATGGACGGAAGGTGAAGACAATCTTAGTCACTTTCTGGATCACCTTAATCGCCAGCACCCTTCCATTTGTTTCACCATGGAAATGGAAAATCATGGCAAAATACCATTTTTAGATGTTCTCGTCTCCAAGAAAGAAGATGGATCCTTAAGACACAGCGTTTATCGTAAGCCTACACACACCAATAGATATCTCCTCGCAGATTCTCACCATCACCCTGCCCAGAAACATGGTATCCTTAAAACTCTGACTACCAGGGCCAGGAGGATTTGTGAAGTGTCAGCTCTGCAAGAGGAAATTAACACCTTGAGAACCACCTTTGAGAGCAACGGTTACAGCAGAGCTTTGATCTCAACGGTTCTTACGTCTGTTAAGGAAAAAGATGTAAAAGGAACTGCTTACCTACCTTACATACATAACACGATGGATCGTGTTGCTAAAATCTTATGTAGGTACCGTGTACGAACTGTTTTTGGAACATCAATTAAGATTAGGCAACTCCTGCGACCAGCTAAGGATAGTTTGCTTAAATTGCAACAACCTGGTATCTACAGAGTTCCCTGTACTTGTGGCAAGGTTTATATTGGGCAGACTTCAAGATCGGTATGTACCAGATGTATCAGACTCAACCAACCTGATAAATCAGCTGTTGCTGATCATGCCTTAACACCTGGACATGATGTTTTGTTCCAAGAAGTGGATGTTCTTGCCCGTATAAAGCAATATCGCCCAAGAATTATCAGGGAGGCTGTTGAAATACGTAAACACCCAGATAATTTCAACCGCGATTCAGGCTACAACCTCAGTGAATCATGGCTACCTATTATCAGAATTATTAGAGAGTAGTGCTTTACTGTTGCCATTCGTTGTCTCTATCTGGGGCTAAAAAGGCGTCCCGTTTACATTTTAGGGCACCATTTCAAGTTCCTTGTTGCTTTCTCCTAGCAACCTGTTACGCGTCGTTTCATTTCTCTGTGTCTCGTGATGAAGAAAGGCAAGGTTCCTTTCGAAACGCGTTGAGTGTGTTTTTATAAATAATTACACGGCATAAGCCCAAAAATATACCCCATGAATAGTTACAGGGGCCGTGAAAGTCTAAATGACAATATTAGGCAGCCTTACCCCATGGCCTTCTGTTAAGAACTCGCCAGGGCAGGTGCCAGAAAAATCTCTGTCAGACGACAAAGAGATTATGCAATTGATAATAATCATAAGGTTCTCATTGATTTAAGCTTGTAGCAATCAGATTCGCATAGACGATTTCTACTTGAGACTCAGCCACTTTAGAATCATACTTCTGTGTACATAGTGTACATAATTCAGTCTTCACAAGATAATTAAATATTCTTCAAGGGAACAGCAAGCTGCTGCTTTTCTCCTAGTTGGAACTTCCGAACCATCTCGTTCCGTCTGCTCGGGAACAAACCAATCAATTAACCGACCAACCTCCCATAACGTCCTATCTCTGTCAGTCATGACATTATGAAGATGTAATCAATAAAGTAGGCATAGACTTAACACTATTCAGTTAACCAAATTAATATATATACTATTTTGCAGAATTCTTAGCTTGGATAATTGTGTGATGTGTGATAATAGTCTTTTAAATTTTGAATAACTATGTAGCTACTTTGTCTAATCCCAACCAAGCACAGTGTTTCACTTCTTTTATGACAAATTTTGGCACTTTTGTTTGTAATTTGTGATGAAAATATCAAAGATTGTTCTGTGGCATTCACATACCAGTGTCTTAATTCATCACTCACCCTGTGGGTGGGGGTTGCAGACAGAGAATGCACCCACAATATCTCCTGCCTGTCGTAAGAGGCAACTAAAAGGGGCAACCAAGTGATGATGGAATTGGAACCATGAGATTACTTGTGATTAGTACCATTAAATGAGGAACACCATGGGTCAACATTACTTGTGATTAGTACCATTATGTGAGGAACACCATAGGTCTGGGCGTTGCCTGTGATTAATACCATCTTGTGTATTCCATCGAGGTGGGGAAGTGGGCGTGCGGCATCACGGACTGGCGTCAGTGCGGGAGGAGCTGCTGTGCGCCACACTGAATTGCGTTGGTTCCCCTGTATTCAGAACGGGTCTGCATTACCTGTGAGTCATACCATGGGTTTGCATTGCCTGTGATTGGTACCACTATGTGAGGAACACCACGGGATTGTGCATTGCCCGTGATTAGTACCACTATGTATGGACCGCAATGGGTCTGCGTTGCGTGTAAGTAGTGCCTTTATCTGAGGAACACCAAGGGTCTGTGTTACCTGTGGGTGGTACCATAATGTGTGATACACCGTGGGTCTACATTGCCTATGATTAGTACCAATGTGCGAGCAACACCATGCATATACATGGCCTTTGTGATTAGTTCCACTACATGAGGAACATCATTGGAATACTGGCGCCCGGTGATTAGTCCCACTAAGTGAGGAACACCATGAGTCTGCATTGCTTGTGAGTAGTACCCTTATGTGAGGAACACCATGGATTTGTGTTACCTGTGAGTGGTGCCATTATGTGTGACATACCATGAGTCTACATTACCTGTGGTTGACTACCACCATGCAAGGAACACCATCAGTATGTTACCTGTGATTGGTACCACTATAGGAGGAACACTGTGGTTTTGTTTTACCAGTGATTAGTACAATGAGGGGCCGGTGACGTGGAGTTTGGACCCCTTTGGACAACAAACATCATCTCAGAATATGAGGCATTGTGAATTGAATCCACTTATTGTTTTGGATTCATGGTCATTTTTTTAATCATCATTTGTTTTAGATTTTAGTCAGTGGGTACATTTTGAAGTTTTAATTATTGGTTCATTTTGTTGCACTTCATACCATTAAGGGCTGATGACCTAGGTGTTAGGCCCCTTTAAACAACAAACTTCGTCATCATAATCATAATTTGTCACAATGCTTCCTTCAGATTTTTTGGCATTTAGATTTTTTGGAACTCATTCCCCAACTTCATAGTCTTTATTGACATAAAAACCTTCCTTTTATTAGTTGTGCCTTTATTTTTCAAGCCAGATTTTAAGAATGTTGTTCAGTGGGATGGAAGGATCTCTTTGGAAATTAGATGCTTTGACAGATGAAATGACTTTTAACCTCTCTTGAAATCCCTTCATCGTTTCCAAGTAATCCACACTCCGGATGAGCCATATTGAATGGAATCTTTCATGTTTGAGGTGGGAGGGAGGTTTGTCCTACATTTGTCTCTTAATTCCAGTTATCTATAATTCTTTGAACGATTCTATAATTGGACAGATCTTACATCCTTTACAGCATTTTCTTAAATAGGTTGTGATGAATTCTTTTAATGTATGCTTTGTAGGACCATACTTGTAGTGAAAAGGAAGATTGCTTATCACTAACAGCAGAATTTTAGCCCCTAAAAGGAGATGTCTCAGGCACCTAAGGTGTTCTATCTGCCGCCTAAAATAGGCTCTTTCATTGCTGCTTTTAGGCTTTCAAATTTTAAAAAATATGCACTTGTATTTTCTTCATACAGTCATTAATAGTCATTAAATGACTCCTTGGCTGAATTTTCAGCATTGTGGCCTTTGGTTCAGAGGGTTCCAGGTTTGATTCCCATCCATGCCGGGGATTTTAATTGGTCTGATTAATTTTTCTGGCCCGGGGGCTGGGTATTTGTGTTTGTCCCAACACTCTCCTCTTCATGTTCAGACATCACACCACAGAAACACACATTAGTGTTTGCATCCCTCCATAGGGTTGTGTCAGGCAAGGCATCCAGCCATTAAACAGGGCCAAATCCACGTGTTCGACACAGTTCGTACCCGCGACCTTGCAGATGTGAGGAGAAAGCAGGATTAGGAGGAGTCTTTAATAGTATTTGCCAAAAAATGTTTTTCCATAACTATGTTTTATTTGAGAAGAACTGGACATGTATTTCACATTTTAAAATGGTGCGTTTACAAATTCACACGGAACTCGTGGTATACCTAAATATAAAATACAATGTCCCTTACTCAATATATGAGTGGTCTATTTGCAAAACCAGCCATCTCCCAAAAAAATTGAAAACCACTTTTTGTGCTGAATGTGTTCTCTGTCCACTTTTACACAAGGTAGCAAACTATTAGCTGCAAGCTCGGCCTCCAACCAGCTTATTTACTTTGTGACTTCCCTTCTCGGAGAACCATCATCGAATGAGAAATGCAACCAAGCAAGCAAAGGGCGCCAATCTTTAAGTTGAGGACTTAAAGATAAAAATTTATAATCAAGCTTGGACGGACTCTTATCACAGGGGTGGGGTGATAGTGCACTAATCATTAAGTAGGAGAATTAAAAATCAAAAGGCTAATTAAGGCAGATTGATTAAAGTGAACAAGAAAAATACTATTTATTATATTTAATATAAATGACGACGGTTTAACGAGAACTGAATTAAAAATAGAAAATGAATTTAACAAAAAATTGAATGACTCTACTTCGCGAAAACTTGCAATATCTTTAACTCGCTTGCTCACCATGTAGTCTTGTTCTGCTGGTCCTGGGAAAGCTTCCATCCTTGTAGCGGGAACATCATCGGTCGTCTTTGAGATCTCTTCATCTGCAGCTAAGTACCATTCCTGCCTTGCAAATTGCACCCACCACTAATTGGAAGATGACTTCAAAACTAACACTCCCTATTATGTTCTATCCCATATATTGGAGATAAGCCCTAAGTCATAGTTAGAAGAACCACCTTGGGTTATATGGAGAGGATACTCAATTAAGAATCCTTCCAACTTTACTGAAAATGTTCTCTGAAGTTTCATTTCTATCTAGATTAAAACTATCTATTGACTTAGACTGGTTCAAACCGGTCTTGTAGCCGTGCTGTACGTAATTCCTGATGAGAGTGGCTCTACACCCCTCATTCAGAATTTCTAAGTATTGAGACGAAGAATCAAGTAGATTATCACGTAGAAGATCAAGTATATCAGAATAATGTAGAGAGAATCTCGTAGAAGATCATAAGATCATAAGATGAAGCCACGAGCTCCAACACGCCCTTTTATAACCTTCTCTCGCGCTAATTACAGGTCGCTACACGTGGTCCAATCAGATGACACGTCTCTCCCCACTCCAGATATTAGAGTTGACGGGCCATAACCAAGATATCAACTGTTCTTCTATTCGTCCTTTCACTCAGTATCCATGGCAACATGACGCTCCTTTGAAAATATAGGCGTTGATCAGTTCGAATAATTCTGGTCGTAATACGGTAGCTTACGTTACCACGCTTGAACACGTGCTCGCTTTTCTCAGAACTTGATGTCTAAATTTGTCCTTCCTTTCTCCTCGGTGATGTGGCAAGATAGAGGAAATCTACTGCAAGTTAATTTTAACCGACTGTCGCAAGAATCTAAGTGAATATTAGGATATTCAGCCCTCGTTTACAAGTCGTAGTTACAAAGTAATGAAATGATAGTGAGCAAATGATTAAACATGAATTATAATACCATTACATACTAAGATAAATATCATGACGTTAAATTCCTTAATTAATTACACATAATAAAATTAATATAATTACACTGTAACGTCTGGAACGTTACACACGCCCCCATGAGTTCTTAACAAATATTACATGAGTTGAGAACTCACACACTTACTCCCACATTGACTTGAAATACCTCAATTACCTGCCCATTACGTGCGACAGTATTTTCATACAATTAATTATATCTCTCTTTTTCCATATCTCGCTTAGACTGCTTACCATTGCGACTGTCTGTTATTTCAGTTCATCTTGAGGTTTAGCCACTAAATTATGCCCAACATAAGCAACTTTCCATTTTTGTAAAAAAACAAGATTACCCTAGAGAATATAACATAATATATATACAATTCAGATTACTGACTCTGCCGAGTGTCTATTTGTCCTTTTTACTTCCCATCTCTCCGACATTCTTTGCTAGATAGCAGTAACACGGTCTCTTCCAATCTTTTACATTAAAACTATGGAAAACAAATGATACAAACAATTTACACTTTTATCACTCTTTCGAATGTTTCAACCTTATCTTGAAGCAGGATGCAATACACTTCGCACAAATACACACGTAATTTAAGCTCACGGTAAAATTATTGCAAGTTAGAAATGCACATACGGGA
The DNA here is from genome assembly GCF_040414725.1 of Anabrus simplex. Classification (NCBI taxonomy): domain Eukaryota; kingdom Metazoa; phylum Arthropoda; class Insecta; order Orthoptera; family Tettigoniidae; genus Anabrus; species Anabrus simplex. The sequence goes on along the minus strand of NC_090266.1, from coordinate 624,146,522 downwards.
AAATTAATTATTTGCCGTCGTCAGCTTTAATTAGCCTTCTGTAACATCTCAGAAAACAAATATATAAAATTTCATGGCCTCACATACAGAAAACAGATGATCTATTGTCAATGAACGAGCGTAAATCTACCGCCACACAAACACCTCCCTTGTTTACAAACACAACTAGGAAATACCACCACAATTGAGACGTAAACACATACCGCTCGTAGTCTGACATAACAAGTAGCAACTTCCCCGCGTTACTGACCTATATCTCACAATCCGGTTCAGCCACCTCACACGACAGGTATCTCCGTAAACTACTAATGTTATATGAACCATTCATTACGCTCTCGCCATCCGCTAACTTGTAAGCACAGGGTCCAAGTTTTCTATGTACTTTATAAGGGCCTTGATATAAAAGAAAAAATTTCTTCGTTACCTTATCCTCACTATTTGATAACATGGGAACTCTCACCAAAACCATCTCACCTACCTCAAAGTTATCAAGTACTTTACGTTTCTGTTGCCTTTTACGTTTATCTCCAGATTTAATCAGGTTCTCCCGTGCCAGTCGGACGTAAAATTCAGCATTACGAGGTGGTTCCTCAGGCAAACCTAACACTCTCACTAGTTCATTTTGAGGCTTACAACCACAATGAACTTGTGACGGCGTCAATCTAGTGCTTTCATGTTGAACAGCATTGATCCATGTCTCTATGCGGGATAAATGAGCCACCCAGGCTGTATGCTTATCGAACACTAAGCATCTAAACATGCGAGATAACTCTTTCATAACGCGCTCACACATATTGCCCTGAGGGTATCTAATAGATGAATGAACCTGTGTAATACCTAGCTCTCTAATTATGGACTTCCATTTTCTCGAAATAAATTGCGGTCCACTGTCTGATAATATTCTAAGAGGAGTACCTAATTCAGGGATATACTTCTCTTTGATTATACGACTACAAGATTTTCCAGTGGCTTTTCTCATACCGTATAATCTGACCAATTTCGAGAAGGCATCAATAATGACTAAAATATATTGGAAGCCGAACTGTCCCTTAACCACAGGTCCAAATAAATCAGTACACACCAAGTCACCAGGTCTTTCTGAGATTACTGCCTGACGAGGTCCTTCTAAATAGCGGTTAGGAACTTTGCTACGCTGACACAGATCGCAAGTGGAAAGAATTTTTCTGATATCTCTTCCCATCTTGTCCCATATAAAATTCTGTCGGATCTCATACAGAACTTTATTAGCTCCATAATGTCCTAATTCCTTGTGGATAAACCAAATCAATTCCACACGTAGCGCTTTGGGTACACAAATCCCCCAGAGATCCTCGCCACATTTCCTGGCTAGAAACCCGTTAACCAGTTTGTACGTGTGCCTACCATGCGACACAGTGAGCTGCTCTCCTCCCTGAAGTACAGACAAAGGTTCCCGACATTCTTCGTCTACCGACTGTTCAACCAATAGGTTACGTAGTCTATTTAGAGCAGTTTCATTTTCCTTAGACAGACATGTACATATAATAATGCCCTCACGTGGCTCTAGAAGGCTACCTTCTTCGCACAACTTCGGATCACGTGACAATAAATCAGCAAGGACATTATTCTTTCCCTTAATGTGAGTTACCTTAAAATCATACTCTTGTAGGGCGAGTATCCATCTACTAACTCTGTTAGATGATAATTTACACTTGGATACAAAAGAAAGAGCATGATGATCCGTCCTAATTTCAAATTCGGTACCTAAAACATACATCCTAAATTTACTCAGGGAGTATACGATAGCTAGGAATTCAAGTTCCGTTATAGTATAACGCTTTTCAGCAGCACTTAAACCTCTGGAAGCTAAAGACACAATCCCTAAATTACCATCATCATCTACTTGACATAATGCACCAGCGATACCACAGTGAGATGCGTCCGTCAGCAACACATACTTCCTATCGGGCATGGGGTATCTCAAAACAACCGCCTGCCTGAATCCTTCTTTTAATTTTAGGAAAGCTCTATCATGATCTTGTGTCCATTCCCACTTACTGCCAGCTTTCAATAGTTCTCTAAATGGCTCTAGTAAGTTACCAAATCTCACTACAAATCGTCTGAAAAAATTGCATACACCAATATACGATCTGAGCTCCTTAATATTTCTAGGTGTCGTAGTATTCAATATTTTTTCAATTCTTGTGCTCTCAGGCGTCACTCCCATTGCCGATACACGGTGCCCCAAAAAAGTCACCTCTCGTCTACTGAAAACACATTTGTCAAGTTTCAGAGTAAAACCAGCATACTCTACTTTAGAAAAAACCCTCTCCAAGTGGTCCAAGTGCTGTTCAAAGGTACTAGATCCTATAACCAAATCATCGATATAAATAGTAGCATAATCTCCAGTATCATCCCCCAAGGCAATACTAAGTGCGCGAATAAGAGCTGCCGAACTCGTACGGGTCCCAAAAGGAACACGCCTAAATTGGTACAAACTATGCTTATAGCTGAAAGCAGTAAGAGGCCTGTCTTCTGATCTTAAAGGTATCTGCCAAAAACTACTCCTAAGATCTAACGTAGAAAACCAACTCTTACCCTGAAAACTCTGTATCAACTCTTCAATGGTTTGTGATCTCAACTGATCAGCACCAATACGTCTGTTCATCTCCCTGCCATCAATACACAAACGTATTGATCCATCAGACTTAGGCACGACAATTAAGGGATTAACATATTGACTGTTTGATAATTCAATCACATCGTCTGCTAACATAGCTTGAATTTGATCCTCTACGGCTTTTGCATATTTGTGTGGTATCGGATACCGCGGTCCGCTGAATGGAGTCTTATCCAGCACAGAAAAAGAATGTTCATACAGATGGGTAACACCAGGTTTCTCGGAGAAAATCTCCACGTGTTCACATAACACTTCAAATAACTTGTCCTTCTGGATTTTATTTAACTCATTTCTACTTACGGCTTCTTTCAAGCCACATATTTTATCCTCATGAATCCACAACTGACACAACTTCAGGCCCTCACTAGCCTCTTCATTAACTTTAGAAACCTCTCTCATTCTCCACACTGTACTAACTTCCGTTTTCCTCTGAATTTCCTCCTCAAACTTGACCTTGATATCCTCATTATTTCACCTCAAATTTAGCACTAGATCATTGTAATTTAACTGAGCCAATTTTAACGTTAACCAGTCAGATCCCAAGATAAGATCATATATCAAATGCGGAATTACCAAACATATCTGAACGCTAATAGAATTATTAATACAGATCGGGACAGCTACTTGTTTACAAATTTGCTTAGACCTCTTTCCAACAGCCGTAATGATGAAAGTAGACTTAACAGGCATTTCCTCCAACTGAATACCCTGTTTCACTAATGACTCATACCACTGAGAACTAATACATGATATTTGGCTACCAGAATCAATCAAAACTTTAACCCACGCCCCCCAGACTTTCAATTTAACAACGGGATTGACTACTTTATTACTTGAATCTCCATTATTCTGCTCGGGTTCATACAACAAATCGTTTCTAACATCTAGGTCATATGGTAACACTTTCATGGCAAGACACTTCGCTACCTTCGTACTAGGCTGGAATTCTGACCTAACATTACAGCCTCTAGTTAGTTTAAAGGTTCCCTTTGTGTATTGACGTTGGACTCATTAGTACATTGCTCTGGCCTCCGTTGGGGATTTCCTGTCCTATATTCCGGTGCTCCGCTCCTGCTGTTCTGCTGAGGTCTGAACTGATTGCGAGCTTCGTGATTCTGTGTTCTACCGTTATGTCTCATTCCGTTGTGATGACTAAAGTTCTGAATATTCTCCGTTCTACTTCTAAGGTTACCTAACGCATCAAAACTGCCTAGTAGGTTCTCCATCTCCTGAATAGTTCCAACTTTTTGCATGCAGGCCGCTTCTCTCACCCTGTCTGGAAAATGTCTCAAAAGTAGTCTTACTACATCAGACCCCTCGGTTATACCATCTAAGTTCTGACAAATCATGACATGTGCCAGGAAGTACTCGGTCATAGTAACTCCCTCATGCTGTTTGTACCTCCCAAATACCACCCTTTCTCTCTCCCTAGCTTGTATCGCTTCATTCCAGAATTTCTCTCTAAATTTATTTCTGAATTCTTTCAGGTTCGTCATCGTCTGCCTATATACCATGAACCAAGACAGAGTTTCTCCTACAAAAGCATGGTCAATATTTTCCATAACGTCTTCCCAGTCCATAGACCCTTCCTCTAGACGCTTTTCAAATCGTTTTTCTATCATCTTAAGGAAATCTAGCGGGTTCGTTTGTTTCCCATTAAATTTAGGTAGTTCAATTTCCCTAATGTAGCTATTTCCTAGACATTGCCTTCCCGTGAAAACCTGTTTATCCTTTGCCACCTGTTTTAACTTATTTTCTGCTTTCTCCATCCGGCATTCTACATCTTTGTCTCTCCTATCAATTTCTCTCTCCAAATTAACCTGCTTCTCTTTCAATGTCCTAATTTCAATCTTATTCTCTTCAGCTATCGCAAACCTTTCTTCACTTGCCCGGGTCTCATCTTCTATTCTAAGCTTTACCGTATCAATCTCTTGTTGTACGTGGTCTTTAAATATCCGTATTTCCCCTCTTTGAGTCTCAACTCTCTTATCAATACTAGTGACCTGCCTCATTACTTCCTCCCTAGTAGAGTTGTTTTCCTTCCCTATTAATTCCAGGAATTCACTTCTCTGTTCCGCAAACTTTTCTTCTACCTTTTTCCCTTGCCGTACATATTCACTTTCCTGGTCCTCTAATCGCTTATTAAAATGTTCATTTTTTACCACCAGATCGCGTAACTGCCTACTGTGTTCGTCCATTCTCCGATTCGCTTCCTCCTTATTTTCCCTCATCTCCCTACTTAATTCAGCTTTAGTTTGCTCTAACTGTTCTTTAAGTTCATATTTAATATTCTCAATTTTAGTGTTAGTTTGTTCTAATTCACTTTTAAGCTCAGATTTAGTTTGTTCCAATTCATTTTTTATTTCAGTTTTACTGTCCTCTATCTTACTTAACATTAACTGCATCATTCCCATTAACTGATCATTATTATTACTTTCATTGTTAGTGTTTACTTCCGCTTCGCCCCCCATCCTACTATCATCTGACTCCATATTGACTTCTTTCTGCTTGCCTTCACTCTCCATACTACTTACACTTCTATCTTCAATTTCCTCTCCTAGACTACACAACTCTTCCTCTGAACTCAATACATTATTGCCTTTTATCGCCCGTCCACTGCGCAACATCCTCTCCTCTTTCGTCTGATCAGCCATGACCCTTCCCACAATCAAACACTCCTAATGAAACGTGGATATCCAAATTTTGCCCATAATACGAATTCTGATATTGTTACTGTCATTAACTGCTCCGTACTTAATGATTTTCTCGCCACACGTTGGAGCGGCATTTATGTGACTTCCCTTCTCGGAGAACCATCATCGAATGAGAAATGCAACCAAGCAAGCAAAGGGCGCCAATCTTTAAGTTGAGGACTTAAAGATAAAAATTTATAATCAAGCTTGGACGGACTCTTATCACAGGGGTGGGGTGATAGTGCACTAATCATTAAGTAGGAGAATTAAAAATCAAAAGGCTAATTAAGGCAGATTGATTAAAGTGAACAAGAAAAATACTATTTATTATATTTAATATAAATGACGACGGTTTAACGAGAACTGAATTAAAAATAGAAAATGAATTTAACAAAAAATTGAATGACTCTACTTCGCGAAAACTTGCAATATCTTTAACTCGCTTGCTCACCATGTAGTCTTGTTCTGCTGGTCCTGGGAAAGCTTCCATCCTTGTAGCGGGAACATCATCGGTCGTCTTTGAGATCTCTTCATCTGCAGCTAAGTACCATTCCTGCCTTGCAAATTGCACCCACCACTAATTGGAAGATGACTTCAAAACTAACACTCCCTATTATGTTCTATCCCATATATTGGAGATAAGCCCTAAGTCATAGTTAGAAGAACCACCTTGGGTTATATGGAGAGGATACTCAATTAAGAATCCTTCCAACTTTACTGAAAATGTTCTCTGAAGTTTCATTTCTATCTAGATTAAAACTATCTATTGACTTAGACTGGTTCAAACCGGTCTTGTAGCCGTGCTGTACGTAATTCCTGATGAGAGTGGCTCTACACCCCTCATTCAGAATTTCTAAGTATTGAGACGAAGAATCAAGTAGATTATCACGTAGAAGATCAAGTATATCAGAATAATGTAGAGAGAATCTCGTAGAAGATCATAAGATCATAAGATGAAGCCACGAGCTCCAACACGCCCTTTTATAACCTTCTCTCGCGCTAATTACAGGTCGCTACACGTGGTCCAATCAGATGACACGTCTCTCCCCACTCCAGATATTAGAGTTGACGGGCCATAACCAAGATATCAACTGTTCTTCTATTCGTCCTTTCACTCAGTATCCATGGCAACATGACGCTCCTTTGAAAATATAGGCGTTGATCAGTTCGAATAATTCTGGTCGTAATACGGTAGCTTACGTTACCACGCTTGAACACGTGCTCGCTTTTCTCAGAACTTGATGTCTAAATTTGTCCTTCCTTTCTCCTCGGTGATGTGGCAAGATAGAGGAAATCTACTGCAAGTTAATTTTAACCGACTGTCGCAAGAATCTAAGTGAATATTAGGATATTCAGCCCTCGTTTACAAGTCGTAGTTACAAAGTAATGAAATGATAGTGAGCAAATGATTAAACATGAATTATAATACCATTACATACTAAGATAAATATCATGACGTTAAATTCCTTAATTAATTACACATAATAAAATTAATATAATTACACTGTAACGTCTGGAACGTTACAACTTCATCAAAAATTGGAGTTAGTTGCAAACACTGCTGTCCGCGTATGGTTATGAGTTGCAATACCGGCCATCTCCTCTAACGCTGGAGGGCAGAGGAATCACAGCAACTGTGTGGGAAAGAACAGCTTATTCATGGTGACTATTGTAGGTGTTATAGTTCTGTTGTAAGGAAAGTTGTGGTTTTTATCTTAGAACTGTGCAGCTATTATAATTATATTGGGAAAAATGGACACTAAGGTTGATGAAGTGACACCTGAAAGGGCCAGAAAAAGGCAGTGAAATAGCATCAGTGCTTTATCATAAGCTAAATACTACTGATATGTCCAATGTTTCATTTTATAAGGTGTTTTGCTGAGGATGGGGGGGGGGGGGGGCAGAACAAATATTCTGTTATATCAATGCTCTCTTTTTGGTTCGTCACAAAGGCACCTAAAAGCATTAAGGAAATTGAGTTAATTTTCCCTGTGACAGGCCATTCATTTTTACCATCCGATAGAGTTTTCGGGCTCATTGAAAAACAAACAAAGAAAATAGAAACTTTAATACAACCTGAGGAATTTCATAATGTTCTTTCTCAGTATGGCGAATTATTTCATCTAGGAACAGATGACAATGAACCCGATCTTGACTGGAATACAGAATGTACTTCTATTTTCAAGCCTACAGGAAATGGAACTTCAGATTTTCTGCTGCGAAAAGGGTTATTTTGACCAAATCAAAAGGAGGCAATTCAGTGTTAAATCAAGGTGAACCCAACTACAGAATAGACGTTGAAACAAAATTAGGCGTTTGTAAGAAAGGCAAAAATGTTTTGATGATGAATCCAAAAGTTATACATACTGGTAAAATAGTAAAGAATTTAAAGGCAAAAGATGTTGAATCTCTACTGACTAAACATTTTGGGACTCAGTAGAGAAATGTTGAAGTTTTACAAAGTACTCATTGATAACAATAACCTTCCACAAAACAACCCAGAAAATGAGGGAGATGCATATGAGCACAGTGCAGACAATGGCATTAATGTTTAATTTAGTGTTTAATTTTTGAAAATTTATTTCCGGTTCATTTTGTGTAAATATATTGCCTTTTTATACTGCATTGACTTTTTAAAGTTAACTTTTAAATAAAGCATTTTTTGTACATTTTCATTTCTTCATTTTCTTTAGTTTGAAATTTAAATAGTTCAAATAATTATATGAATAACATTGGCATTCTGTAACATTCATTACAATGCTATTTATAAGTGATATAGCAAATACAAATTATTCTAAATCTCTTTGTTTAGATTTTATACTTTTTTTGTTCTCCTGGAAAATGTAACCATTTGAGAGATGGCCGGTTTTGCAAATAGACGACTCATATTTCCTATAGTTTGCTTCACAATAAAAAAGCTCTTTTTCTAAACTTTCAAACGCCAGGCTGAGTGGCTCAGATGGTTGAGGCGCTGGCTTTCTGACCCCAACTTGGCAGGTTCAATCCTGGCTCAGTCCGGTGGTATTTGAAGGTGCTCAAATATGTCAGCCTCGTGTCGGTAGATTTACTGGCACGTAAAAGAACTCCTGCAGGTTAAATTCCGGCACCTTGCGTCTCCGAAAACCGTAAAAAGTAGTTAGTGGGACGTAAATCAAATAACATTAATTAAACTTTCAATTGTAATTTATTATTATTATTATTATTATTATTATTATTATTATTATTATTATTATTATTATTATTATTATTATTCTTTGGTGTGACTTAGGCTATGAAGCTTGCTATATTGCCAAACCATGTATTATAATGTACTGTACCTTACCCTGTCCTATATGCCTTGGCTTAGCTCAGCAGAGAAGCTGCGTGCATCGTCCGGTAGAAACGTGGGTGATAAATCTAACTAAAAGTTTACTTAAAGTAGGACAGGTATAAGTCTACATATCTTAATTAAGTGAGAAGTCGTATGTTTAGATGTTTGAACAAAATTTTAATAATCTAATTTGCATGAGATAAGATAACTTCAATCAAATACACACACACATTAACATGAATTTATAATAAACATCAATCGACGTCACAAAATGTGAGCTGCAATATGGGTTACAGACCCAAATACAGCGTCGTAAGTGGTGAATAATTGGATGGTTCACATGTTTGCGTGGAAATAAATCAGATGAATATATCTACGGAATGGGATACAGCCTTCAGAAAATCTAAACACAGTAATGATGATACACAGTATTAGGACTCGCATTGACATGCCCAATTATTTACATACAAATCTTCCGAACTTGTTGGCAAACACATAAATAAGATGCAGTCTTGGGACTGACGTAACTGACCCCCAAAAACACTGCTTCTACAATCTCGGGATGGCCCGGATGCAAATGAAGAGGGCAAAACTTCTGACCAATAAAACAGCCCGTGCTGTCACACAACTTTAATCAAGGTTGTGTACACACACAAGAATATGACAACAACAAAAATATATACACACCATTGAAATACACCTCCTGAAAAATAAACACATGTAAATCCACTCTTGAATATCATACAGTATGACATTCCGCTACACTCCTAGGATGTCAATACATGGGCTGCGCCCACGTGGCGAGATTCAGGAAACATCATGGCAGAGTCCAACAGCTGGGCGAACGAATGAATGAGCCAAAGAAAACGAAAGCTTATCAGCTGACAGACCACCTCTCGCTCGAGATACAGAGTAACAGGACTACGCATCATACCACACCGCCCGCAAACAACCTTCCAACCTCCAGTTCACACACAAACCAGCCCTCTTGGCTGACAAAAATACACCAGCTTTCTCTTCTAGCATGCAGAGAAGCAAATACACAATGGGCCTTCCTCGCAATTTATCTCACTTGCAGCATAATTAGGCCATCTCAGGCTCCCCTATTTCACTTATAAAAAGGTTAGCTCTTCGTAGCTGACGCAAACATTCATCAGCACTATAGGCTTCTCATCTTACAATACGCAGGTTCATAACTCGGGCTTACAATCAGCCTCTCAAATGGTTGTCTTGCAACTCGAACAATATCTCCACCTGCGGCGGTACTAAAGACTTCAGGCGCATCTCGGCCTCATTAAAACATGTCCCCAATATTCTCCTCTTACCCTCGGCTATTACTCTTAAAGAATTCGGCTCATTACAATGGTGGTAAAGTAAATGACTTGCTGGCCTGGGTCCAAACTGCAAATCATGCAGCATGTTTCCCTAGCCTTAACTACACAGTAATCTAGCCAATATCCCCGCACAACATATGAGGTTGTGTTACCTCTTGTTATGTAAATGATCATGACATCGGTAAGCTTGCACCATAGAAAAAGGTGTCACCGAAATACACTAAAACAACACATAACTATTAAACTACTTTTCCCTCAAACCATTCTGATCAAAGTTATTAAATGAACTCTCGAATTGTCAGCCCCAAGTGAAATGAATTTAACTTTAACATAATATGCATAAGGCATATAAATTACTTAAAGAAAAATGAATATCTACAATCTTAACATTTAATTTAAACAGGGCACAATTCGAGCTTAAATTATGTATCATTCTTAGAAGGTGTAGATTTACTCATCTGATTTCCACCATCATCGCTTCACGGCCACCTGCCGGGACTCGTGGTTGGCTTAGCCCCTCATGACGCTGTGGACGTCAAGACTGGAACACTGGGCTTTGATCCTCGGGACTGGCTGCTGCGTGGTCATCGTCTTCGTTCTTGAGCTAGTCTTGTTCTGGAACTGGCGTCTGTAAACACGAACACTCTTTGTTATATTTGCCTTGTGCGAATATCGCATGATGCTATGACCTGGGCGAGATTGATTTGCTAAATCTCCTACTTCCGAATTTGTCCGTCAAAAGTAGTGCCCACATGGATTAAAGATAATTGGTCACAGACAAGTTTATTAAGACCGTACAATGAGCACTCAAATTTCCACGAACTCTTATGTTTTCCATACAGCTCGAACTAGCAAACAGCTCGGATGAGCTATCAACTTTTTATATTAGTTTATATTTCACAGTCAATACTCGTGTTACAAGTTACATTCTCGGAGTTTACGTTCAAATACTCATTTCTATTTGATGCACAAAGTACACGCAGTTTCAAAGTTTAGCGTCGGTACGCATGGCACACTGAAAATAACACACTGTCCCAGTATTTGCCTGGTGTATAAATGGGGGAAGTACAGAAAACAATCTTCAGGGCTGCAAATGGTGCATTTTGCATCTATGGTGTCCAGAATGCAAGCTACATCTATATGGCCCATACAACTCACTCGGTTACACAGTACTATAGTTTTATCTTCACTTCGCCGAAGCTATTTAGAATACACTCACCGTGACAACACTGTAATCAAAGGTACACTTCCTTGTACGGAGGTGTCTTGGTAATATTATGAAAATTAATTTTCACCGAAAGCAATACTCTTATCTGTGGGCAAGTCCTACTCATGCTTAGCCATACTTTGTGTACGAAGACGATAGCTGATTAACGTTTGGTGCATGCGCCGACAAATTTCATTGGTTGCAACAAGCAAATAGTTGCATTTAGTCCCACTTGAATCTTTCACCACAGATATATCTCGAACAACAAGAGATATTGAAAAATGACTTTTACGGGCATGAAGGCAGGGAAGAGGCTAATTAAAATACTATGAGCCAGTCCAAAACGTAGGAAAATAGTATTTTCAAGATCAACTTACATAGTTTTAAATGGACACCCTGTATTATTTCATGCGCAGTCGTTAACATAAAAAATCACATAAGTAATGGCGTTTGTTTCATCGCAATAAGTCAATTAGATACCGAGATATTGTAACGTGAACTTGATGCTTGAGATAAAACGCGCAGCAGTTGCACATCCCGAGAGTCCAGCACGAACCTCGCAGTCCTCTTACTCGCAATATGATTGCTGTACTAGGATGCGACAGGCGCTGTACTTAATTTTATTTGCACTGTTATGAAGAGGCTTGAAACAATACCTATTTCCAGTCACACACAATGGAATTATAAAGAACGGAGTTGCTTGTTCATGTTCTATTGATCTCTACTACTGTACAGTACTGGAATGGACATAACGGTAACGAAACTGAATATGATCGGTCGGGGTATTGCAAAATCAATTGCTGACCGAGGATCTAGCGGAAGAGAAAAAATGCTGGTTTACTGTACGTAGTTGAACGTCAATTACATAATGTTACATGACAGGTACTGGACATGTTGCTTAACATTTTTAATTACTACATTACACGTGAAAATTTGCACATGGTGAAGTGATGACATAAATGTATGTTTGTATAGTAGTACGTACAAAATGAACACAATTCTCAGAAACACACGATAATGTACGCCGGTATGCAACCGGATTTCTCACAACCGAAACTCTACCCAGCATGGCAACACCGCAACACTGATCGACTCACTGCTGCCAGTGTTTCTGGTGTTATTGCAGCACATGCAGTGGTAATACGGTCTTTTTTTCTTTGCTAGTTGCTTTACGTCGCACCGACACAGGTCTTATGGCGACGATGGGACAGGAAAGGGCTAGGAGTGGGAAGGAAGCGGCCGTGGCCTTAATTGGGGTACAGACCCAGCATTTGCCTGGTGTGAAAATGGGAAACCACGGAAAACCTTTTTCAGGGCTGCCGACAGTGGGGTTCGAACTATCTCCCGAATACTGGATACTGAATACGGTCTTTCATGTTGTCCCTTGTTGTTGGAACCTGCTGATTCACCACATTTTTCACATGTCCCGAAAGAAAAAAATCTAATGGGGTGAGGTCCGGCGATCGTGCTGGAAATCTCTGAACAGGACTGCCTCGTCCTATCCATCGATTTGGGAACTGTTGATTTAGTGCATTTCTTGCCACTATGGCGTTATGCGCAGGGCATCCATCATGCTGATACCATGAAGCCAATCTGGGTTTTCCGTTGCCCAGTAATGCATATTGTGTAAGTTCCCATGGTTTGTAAACGTGCCTTCATCGGTAAATAGTACCCTACGCATAACGTCATGGACTTGCTGCAGAACCCACCGACAGTATTCCACACAAATTTAAACATCATTGTCGTGAAGCTCTTGATGTAGTGACAAGTGGTATTTGTGCCTGTGAAGAATGCGTAGCACGCTTGTTCGAGGGATTCCAATCTGTCTTTCTGTTTCACGAGAATTGGCATGAGGATTTATTGCAACGGTTGCCAGAACAGCGACTTCTGCTGCTTCATGTGTTACTCTCTTGTTTCGGACCCGAGGTCGTGGAGACAAGCTTCCTGTCGCGCAAAGTCTTCTAACAATATTAGTGAAGGTGGGACGGGTTGGATAATGTCTATTCGGGTAACGCTGTGCGTACAGTTGTGCTGCTCGTGTGCCATTTTGACGACATTCTCCGTAAAGTAATAACACATCAACCATTTCTTCCTTAGTGAAATCCATGTCAAACTCCTAGAAAGGATGGACAGTTATATTAATCCCAGGTTTAAAACAGATACCAATTACTGTGTACAGTACACCCCTGTCATTTATCCGAATGTACCTCCAACAAGTCAACCTTCTTCGTAGAGAACCTTTCGCACACTACACAGCGGTGATGTCATATCGTTCCGTTCCAGTACAGACCTTCAAAGGCGAGGGGTGTATTGGGTAGTGTGATGGGTCGGCTTACACTGACCGGTGACATTAAATTTCGTTACTGTAACTTTGCTGTACGAATTATGTACTTTCTGAAGTAGTACAATACAGAGTACTGGACTGTACTGTGTAGGTAAATAAAATACGCAAGAGAGAAACCGTTATTTACATATCCTTTTGCTGTGGCAGGAAACCCTTCTCTTATTTTCATTCCTCTTGATAACAGTGCAAATAGCATTAAGTACAGTGCTTGTCGCATCGCAGTACGTTAATCACATCGTGATTAGAGGACCGTGAGGTTCGCGCTTGAGTCCTGGGATGTGTAATTGCTGCGCGTTTTGTTTATCTCAAGCGTCAACTTAATTTTGCAATATCTTGGGATGTAATTGACCTGTTGCGATGAAACAAACTCTGTTACTTATGTGATTTTCCATGTTAATGATTGCGCAAGGAATAATACAGGGTGTTCGTTTAAAAAAACATAAGTTGATGTTGAAAATACTATTTTCCTAAGTTTTGGATTGGCTCATAGTATTTACTTTAATTAGCCCCTTCCCTGCTTTTATGCTCGTGAAAGTCATTTTTCAGTATTTCTTGTTGTTCCAGATATATCTGCGGCGAAAGATTTAAGTGGGCCATCCTGTATTTGAACTGTAAATGATGCTTAGGTAGACCTTGTCTAAGGCTTAAAACTAGTCATCTTTTCCACAATTGGCCCACTGTGTCTTGATTGGTCTTAGCCAAGTGTTTGGTGTGTAACAGGTGAGCTCTAGAGGGTCCATCATTATTAAGCTTTCTGCAATTAAGTCAGCAATGTTATGCCCAAAACTCTGTTAGTTTGTCAACAAATCCACAAATATGCATCTTCAAGATCTTTTATCCTGAAAACAGCATCTTCATACACAACTTGTAGTGAACTTTTTCTTAATGTTTACTTAGAAGGGATTATCTGGTGGCAGTACTTTTCTAAGTGATTTCCAAATTGAACATTTTGCACTGCTTTGAATGGGATGTTTGCTGCTATAATAGTGTGACACAAATCGCTATTGAATTCATTTTTCTTTGAAGAAGTCTCCGACGTCTGCATCAACAGCATGTGCTTTACTTTAGTTTTTCTTTCCATGTTGACTTGATGCAAAGCACCTTGTGCGTGTTGGCATTTTTTCTCACTGGACAGCTGAAAAAAATTTGTTAAATTTTATTACAATTTACTCCCTTTTTTATAGTATTTTCTTTCAGAACATTTTAAAACTCGTTTAAATATGCAGGCCTACTCATGTGGAATTCAGCAGTCATTTTAAATTTTAAAATTATAAATGTCACTATAATAGAAAGCATTCATTACTTTCTTTATTAAAATAACAACAACATCAACAACGAGAATGATGTTACCGTGATGAATAGAATACCTAGTTTGATCACTCTGCTCTCATAACATTGTCGTTGGTGGCCCCGCTGGAGTGTGCCGCTGTGAGTGTGCCTATCTAGGGGATTTGTTTTGATGTTTTCTGAAAGTCTATTAATATGGAGGTCGGGTCATAAGTCATGGCAACTATTTTTTTTCTCGCGAATGGGAACAACATGGAAAATCTAAGATATGCATTTGGAAATGTACGGTATATACTTGCGTATGATGCCACTAGGTGGTGTATGTAAACAACAGTGTGGGTCTAAGCATGCCCTCAAGTTCAATGTGTGAGTGAGAGCATCACAAAATGGAAATCAACAAGCAGGAGCAATGATCATATATTAAAATAGCAGTTCTCTGTGGCAGAAATGCACGCCAATGCCATGCAGAGCTGCAGGAAGCATTACGTGTGTGACTATAATCTAATCCCCAAAGTCAAGAAGCCATTACGTGGACAACGGTTTGCTAACAAAGAGGACATCGTAACAGCATTTCGGAGAGAGGTGTCACACGTTAGCGATACACATGCAGCGAACGGTATTCAGTGCCTGCCCCACCGCTGGCAACACACAGTGGAAACCTTGGGTGATTATTTCGAAGGCCTGTAACCAGTGGAGACCTGTCCTTTGTACGTAGTCTTGTTTATTTGCTGTCTACACCATAATAAAACAATGTTTACCATTGACCTGTGTTCTGTCTTTTTCCTACGAGAATCTCCTGAAGTCAGAACTTGTCTTCAGGCACTGTGCATAAGTACATGCCCTATATTTCCAAATGCATATCTTAGATTTTCCGTGTTGTCTCCTGTTCGCAAGAAAAAAAAAAAAATAGTTGCCATGACTTATGACTCAACCCTCGTATCTGTGTAGTGCTTTGTGTGTGCAATCAACTAGTTTTCTGTTATTTTGAGAAAAATGCCTGCAGTTTTGTTTCTGGTTGTAAATCGGGTTACGGAAGATGGTGGGCGATTTTTTTTTTTTTTTTTTTTTTTTTTCTATACCGCCAAGCGAAAATGATCTGCTTGCGAAGTGGATGAGAGTTATTTCTTAAAAAGATGATGATGATGCTTGTTGTTTTAAGGGGCCGAACATTGAAGGTCATTGGCCCCTCCTTGAAAAGATGAGCAATTGTCGGGCAATAGCAGAATATGTGTGACCTGCATGTTTCGGCAGATCTAATTAACTTATAAAGGTGGGCTGTTTCGTTGTGAATGGTAAAAACATTGAACTTCCTTGTCTGAGGTGGAAATTAAAACGAGGAGCGGTGCCTCCATATTTTTCCAAATTTACCAAAGTACGTTTCCACTGAGGTAAAATCGTGAAAGGCATCCAGTAGGAAAAGGAATGAAGACAGTATCAAGAGGATAAGGAACAAGAACCACGATGTGAGCAAAGCAGTGATGGCAACAGTGAGTGGTAAGCTTCAAGGTCAGCCTAGTTGTAGTCATATTCACTGCCAGTCTATTTCTTGGGGACTGAGATTATTTATAACTTTATGACAGTATTATTCTTAAGTCTAAACAATTGGGTGTTGTATTTGGTTATTTGTGTATCACTGTAACCTCCACTAAAATAGCTGACCGTGTAGCATTGATGATTGGCTCCACTAGCACCTCTCGGCGGGAGCACGCTTGAACGCTGTTAGTGATCTCACTAGGTATTCAATTAGTCATGATATTACTTTACTAACTTCTTTATTGCAGAAAATAATATTGCCATCCGATGTGTAATGTGGAAATTCTTGAAGCCACTGTTGAATTAAAGAAGTTTGGATGTCTTAATTTTTGGCATTTTCAATAGAGTTTTTCACAAGTGAGTACACTACAAGGTCTAGAGGAAAACTAAACTCAAGTAGGGGACTGAGAGTGGAATTCTGGTGAAAGCTTGAAATTTACAAGTTGGTGACGGAAGGGGGAATGCCGCTAACCATGGGGTGGGAGTGACTGGTTGTTAACCTTACTGGCTTAGCAGTACAGTTGGGAAAAGGCTTGCATTAAGTATATTTCAGGATGTGGGAAGTTGCTTGTAGGCCAAATGGAACAGAAGTGATTTTGTGCCAGAATGAAAGGGCACCAGACCAAAAAAGCAGGAGCTAATTGTGGACTGCACACATCGGATGTTGAGATGACATTGGTCACAAAACAAACTTCTGAAGTCAGGGAATACTTATTTAAATATTCTTCATACAGCATGCCCCAAAATATACAGTACTGGAAATTATGTTCGTCGTAGTGTCTTTACCTTACTTATCGAGATGATAGTGTAATTGTTCAAAATGTGCTCCATTGCGCTGTAGGCAGTGTTCATAACGATCACACAGATTTTCCAACATATTCTGGAACATAGGTTGCTGCAGAGTCCCAAAGAAGGAGACTATCTTCTGACATAATGCGGACACAGTTTTGGGTGGATCTGGACAATTAAAAATTTGCTCCTTTAACA
This sequence comes from Anabrus simplex, assembly GCF_040414725.1. NCBI lineage: Eukaryota > Metazoa > Arthropoda > Insecta > Orthoptera > Tettigoniidae > Anabrus > Anabrus simplex. The sequence continues at coordinate 624,129,168 of NC_090266.1, read as the reverse complement.
TTCTCCACACGTAAGCATCAGGTGGTGTGAGATGGGGAGAATGTGATGGGTAGGGGAACTCAGCCCTGCGGGAAATTACTCGTACTGGAAAGGTTTCTTGCAGCAAAGCCATAGTATGTTGAGCAGTGTGGCAGGTCGCCCCGTCTTGTTGGAACCACTATCTATTCATCTGCATGTTCCTGGCACGACAAGACCTTCTTAGATCCGGAATAAATGGCCTGATCACCATGTTCCTATAGCATTCCTGGTTAACAGTAAGAGGTGCACCATCATCATTCTTTATGAAATACGAACCTAGCACATCGTTTCCTGACACTGCACACCGAATCGTCACACGCACACTATGTAGCGGTTTCTGGACTGTAATGTCTGGCCTCTCGAAACCAAGAAAGGGAGTTGTTTGGCGATTGATAAAACCGTCCAAGTGAATGTTACTTCTGTCGGAGAACCACACGTTAAACAAGAAATCTGGATCCTCGTACACCATGGCCAAAAATTGTGCACAATATTCCACCCTGACATGCCTATTGTGCTCCGTCATTCGTTGCCCAACCTGTATTCGGTACGGAAATCCATGTATGTCTTTAAACAATCATCGAAGTGACGTAGGGCTGATGTTTAATTTCAGGGCTGTTCGCCAAAGACTTCACTTAGGAGACTGCAACACCTGATTGAGGACACGTCCATAATTTTCATTTGTGGACACAGTTACTGCCCTGCCAGACTGTCCCTTGCGTTGACACAATACACTACCCGTACGACGAAATTTTTTAACAATAGATAGCATAACTGTGTTGCTAGGTGCTGGCTTATTGAAGTGTTTACGATATTGTTCCGCCACTAACTTTAAACTCGGCCCACCTTGATAACCGTTTCCATACAAGCAAAAATATTACTCCACTATAAACACTTTTTCCTCCTTTACAAAAGAAAATATTTATAAAATCCTCCTATCAATACAAGTCAAGTCATCTGTTAGATGAAGCAAAGTCTATACATGTTTCAGCCTAATCTCAAGGCCATTTTCAGTAGTTTAATGATTACATAATATACAAACAAATTAAAAATCGTAATGATGTGAAGTGACAGTGATCATGATTGGTGAGTTAAAAACATGTTGAGGTACAAAGTCCTCTTGTTTAATAGATCTTGCTGACTGTTAAATAAAAACACTATGCTGAGGAGTGTAGTGAGACCGTCAATACTGCGAATAAAACGTGTATAACATCTGTAATGAGAAAAAAAAAAGGAGTATATGAGTGGATGAAGAAACAAGTTAAAATGATGTACGAAAAGAAAACTCATATGACTTACTTGTAACTAAAACTTGTCGTCTCGAATGGAGATGACCTTGTCGGTCTCAAGTCACATTGACAACTAAGCCTGTGTGTGGCTTACTGTGTATCTTTGTCGATGTGGTTGGGAGGGGTAATGGAGGGGGAGGGGCAGGGAGGGAGGGACGTTGTGATTCGCAGAAGGAGGGTTTTGATGGAAGGGCGGGTCTTGTTCTAGAATGTCGGTAGTGAAACTCTTTTTTATTAATGAACTGTTCGCAGATGAGTGGAACAAAGGTTTCCAATAAAATATTTTTCATTTCGTTGATTTCATTTAAGTTATAGACGGGATTGTTATATTGGTCGATATCTATATATATATTCTCTAGTATATTAAGTAAGGGACCTTTCTGTTCGTAATGCAGGATCTTTAAGTCTTGATCAATTGTTGTGTATTTTTGATTTTTCTCTCTACAATGTTCGCTCATGGCTGAGTAGCGATTATACTTTAGGGCATTAAGATGTTCAGAGTATCTTACATTGAAACTGCGGCCTGTTTGCCCAATATACGTTGAAAGACATGATTGGCATTTTAATTTGTATATTCCAGAGTTAGAAAATTTTTTGCTGTTGACAGTATGAGAATTAAAAAACATTTTTGTATTGGTGTGAACGGTCTTGAAAGCTACTTTTAACTTGTGCTTTTTAAAGATGTTTGAAATAGGATATATATTATTATTATTATTAAAGGTAAATGTGGTGAACTTCTCTTTATGGGAAGATCGTTTTTCTAAGGTGGTCTTGGGTTTATTTCTAAATTTATTGATAATTTTATTCACGAAAGCTTTACTGAAACCATTACCTTCGGCTATAGCATAAATGGTGTTGATTTCCTTTCTAAAATTCTTACGGGATAAAGGAACATTAAGAGCTCTGAAAATCATACTATTGTAAGCTGTCTTCTTCTGTGTCCCTGGGTGTAGAGAAGTTTGGTGGATTGTGTTTATTGTGTGAGTGGGCTTCCTGTAAATATTAAAAGAAATGGTTTTATTCTGATTGCGAGTAATAGTTAAATCGAAATAATTAAGGGAATTGTTGTTCTCGGATTCTATCGTAAACTTTATGTGTGGATCCAGGTTATTAAGTAATTCAAGAACGGTGCTGCTGTCAGTAATGTGAGAATCCAGGATAATAAAAGTATCATCCACATACCGAGTCCAGTGTTTGATCCCATTAATTTTACCTATAATGTGAGTGTATTCGAGGAAATCTACGTAAATATCAGCGAGGATTCCCGAGGCCGGTGACCCCATAGGAAGCCCTTTCTGTTGGTATATGATGTTATTAAAAGTAAAGAAGCCATTATTTAATGTAAACTTGAGAATCTGAATAAACTCTTCTATCTCCCCTATAGTCAATTTACTGAATTTGGAAAGATTGTTTTTTACTATTTCGATGGTTTTATTGACGGGTACATTCGCGTACATATTTACTATGTCAAAGGAGTGAAGGGTGTAATGTTTCGGTAACGTGAGATTTTTTATTCTATTGCAGAATTCCAGGGAATTTTTAACTGACGTGTTAGCTTGAAAGGAATAATGTGTTTTAAGAAAATTGTGAATAAATTGGGATATTTGGTACGTCGGACTACTTCTGAAGTTAATAACGGGCCTTATGGGGACATCCGCCTTGTGAATCTTCGGTTACGCTTTCGCCGTAGGTAACTTGGGATTCATGATGATCAGTTTTGATTTTTCTACGTCATTAAACAAAAATAAAAACTTCTTAATTAAAGCTTTCAGCTCTCTTTGTATTCTATTAGTAGGGATTTTTTTTTTTTACTGCGTTAAAGTTATTGTTAGTAAAGAAGAATTGTGCTTTATTTACGTAGTCACTTTTCTCCATAACTACAGTAGCATTACCTTTATCTGCTTTAGTTACTATTAAATCGTTATCTTTAATTTTCTTTTTGAGATTGCGTATGTTGGTGACTTGTTCTTTATTGGGTTTGCCAGAACCGGTATGTTTCTGATCGAAAGATGAAAGTAACTTTCGCTTAACTTCATATCTAACCTCATTTTGAACGTCTGTAGGTAACCTATTAACCGCTAATTCAGATTCAACCAACGTAATGATTAAATCGTCGTGGTTGAAGGACGTGTCCCAGTTGTGTTTTGGTCCCTTATTTAATATCTTGAGGTCCTTAGGATCAAGGTCAACTTGACTGAGTTTCACTACCGGCGGGTGAAAAACGTTCGATTCCGCGTGATTCTGCGTGTTTGGGGTATTGTGGGTAGCTTTTATTAAGTTATTCCACTTCTTGTCAAGAGTGCTTTGTTTTTTCGATAAAACCTTATCGAGTCAATTGGTGACGTGAGCCTGAAAAGAAGTCCATTCGAGAGGACATAATAAGGTCGAAAGTTCTAAATGAGTGTCGTAAAGATTATTGTTAAGAAGAGCTTTTTTTTCTTTTGAAGGAATTTAATTTCCTCTCTTATCCAAATTTTATCCGTTTTTCGTTGAGTCGCGCGGGTTTTAGCCGTGTCTCTATGATTTTTCTTAGCTAATTTTAAGAAATTAGGTGTGACGTCATTAGTTAAGCATTTTCTTAAAAAAAAAAAAAAAAGCTTTACCTAATTTGGCAACCTTTATCTTAAAATTACAATATAGGTTTGCTTTCTTACTAGCCTGGATGGCGTTACCATTGCAAGTTATGAATCTCATTCCATATTGACGGTTATCACTTTACAAAAGAAAATATTTATAAAATCCTCCTATCAATACAAGTCAAGTCATCTGTTAGATGAAGCAAAGTCTATACATGTTTCAGCCTAATCTCAAGGCAATCTTAAGTAGTAAAACAATGATTACATAATATACAAACAAATTTTTCTCATTACAGATGTTATACACGTTTTATTCGCAGTATTGACGGTCTCACTACACTCCTCAGCATAGTGTTTTTATTTAACAGTCAGCAAGATCTATTAGACGAGAGGACTTTGTACATCAACGTGTTTTTAACTCACCAATCATGATCACTGTCACTTCACATCATTACGATTTTTAATTTGTTTGTATATTATGTAATCATTGTTTTACTACTGAAGATGGCCTTGAGATTAGGCTGAAACATGTATAGACTTTGCTTCATCTAACAGATGACTTGACTTGTATTGATAGGAGGATTTTATAAATATTTTCTTTTGTAAAGTGATAACAGTCAATACGGAATGAGATTCATAACTTGCAACGACTTTTTCCTCCGTCGCGAGACCCATTGTCACTTCCAATCACAGAGCACAACGTTCTTTACACAACTAACAATTCATCATGGCGATGTAACAACATGCAGACGCTCAGGTGTGCGCATGCGCGAAAATGAGTACTGTATATTTTGGTGCATACCGTATTTGTAATCACCAAAGTCATACAGTCCATTCCTTTATTTTATAAACAGCAAGCTGACTACCAATACTTTTATCCTGTGAAAAAGAAACCAAGTAAACTCTTGTGGAAAATGTTTAAAAAGCCATTTAAGGCCAAAAGCACACATTATAGGCACTAAAGGCAAGTAGGCATTAGCCCTTAATTTTGGTCTAAATGTGTACAAAAGATGCAAATATAAAAGCCTAACCTAATATATACTGAGGGAGGGGGGAATAGGCTTTTCGCCTAAAATCTGCTGTCTACTTATCACTCTGTATTTGGTACTTACGAGGGGACCCACCAAGTGTAACAACCTGATTTCCCAGAAATGGCAGAGGGGTCGAAATAAGCGAACATGTTTCGACTTATCCGTAGGCACTCGACTGTTTCCATGAAAATGGCGGTTGAAGTTTCTGACGTGCTTTATGTGCCTTTTAGTGCGTAACTTTTGCGGACCATGTTCAAATCTCAATTAATAGTTTTTTCTTCATTTCATTTATCTGCTTATGTCCATTGACAATTACTACACAAATGTTTCTAATCAAGTTAGTGGATACAAGGGCGTTATGTTGATAGTAAAATTATGACTGGGTTTCACAAAAAGTTTTATACATTTATTATGTATAGCCTATATATCTTTCAGGGATTACAATGTTTGTATGTTCATTCTTATAGTAACACTTCATGGAGTTACAGTGCATTTCCTTGAATGATACCAGTCATAGAAACATAGAAATTTTGCACACCACGAGCATTGCGCAGAGGCTATTTTGCCACAGTTATATTTCTGGGTAGGAATATCACTCAGGATAGGAACGTTGTTAATATTATTGAAGATTTCACATGTTGGCAATAAGTTTGTGACAAACCACGCATAACAGATAATTTTTTCTAAAACATTTTCGAGTAAGTGGTTTAATTCATTTGTTGATGTTTTAAAATTCATCTACCAAACAGAACGTAGACAAATAAGGTAGTGTAGTAGTCGTGCATGGACAAAAGTAAATAAAGGAAACAAAAAAAGAAATCAGTATTTGAACACACGGCGTAGAGGTGTGAAGCTGTGGCGAAAACCACTGAGCCACTACATCGGTTGAACTTGCTGCCCAGGAATAGGCACGTAAAGCAAATTGGAGACTTTGACAGTAATTTTTTCGAGAACGGTTGAATATCTACGGATAAGCCGAAACACCTATTTGCTTATTTCGACCCCTCTTTCACTGAATAGAGTTCCTGGGAAATCGGGTAATTACACTTGGCGGGTTCCCATCGTTAGCTGAAGTTTATGGTTTATTCTAAATGTTATTTTAAAAAAGGTGTGATTTCTTGATCATCCTGATAATTTTTTCCTGCATCTAATTTTGTCCTTATCAGGCATTTAAAAAATAATTGTATCATATACTGTACTTGCTATTGATCTATTTTTGTCATTTCTATACCATATTGTAAACATTCTTGGATGATATAACAGATAGTGTTGAGATAAATGCCATATATTGATCATATTTCAGGAAACCCAGGATCAACCCTCAACTGGTGGCCCAGCAAGTGGCCCAGCAGTATAGCCCCACGCCTCCGAAGACAAATAAAAAGGAAGGAGTATTTAAGGAAGGTAGTGGTGGCAAAGAATCTGCAGCCAAAGAAAAACCTGAGAAAAAAAATTCTGGACCAGAAAATAAATCTGTTAAGAAGAGTTGGTACCCGTAAGTATCTTTCATATCCCTGTGTGACATTTCAACAAGCAACTTACTTAGGGTGAGTTTATTGAGCGATAATAATAATAATAATAATAATAATAATAATAATAATAATAATAATAATAATAATAATAATAATAATAATATAATGCAGGCGATGCGACCTGTCAAGTTGGGCTTATGTAATTGAAGCATATTGTTAGGCTAATATGAGAGTTTGAAATCATTAGATTTCTTCAGATTGTTCTTATAATTAAAAAATGGGGCTGAGATTTTTACACGAGGCTGAAAGGCAGCATAGTTGTACCAGCAGTTATGCTCACCTTTTGCAGAATTTCTTTACATTTACCATATTTACTTGCCTTTAACACATGAACACATACCCCCTCTACCTTAATTTTCAACTAGTTTTGGAGGAAAAAAATTGCAAAAAATATATTTATTTTTTCTATTTGCTTTACGTTGCACCGACACAGATAGGTCTTATGGCGACGATGGGACAGGAAAGGCCTAGGAATAAGAAGGAAGCAGCCGTGGCCTTAATTAAGGTACAGCCCCAGAATTTGCCTGGTGTGAAAATGGGAAACCACGGAAAACCATCTTCAGGGCTGCCGACAGTGCGGTTCGAACCCACTGTCTCCCAGATGCGAAAAAATATTTTTCAAGTGACTAGGCAGCAAGTCCAGCATTTCAGTTAATGGTAAAACCCACGCTTCTGTACCACCTGTGCTTTGGCCTTAGCCACTTGTTCCCCCTACTATAGACTTCTCAATGCCCTTCCAGCTTCTCGGCCCACGTCGTGCACGGCTGCGTTTAGTGTGTGATTTTTTTGCTAGGGGCTTTACGTCGCACCGACACAGATAGGTCTTATGGCGTAGTGTGTGATTAGGAAGTGTTCACTACACAGGCAGGAGTGAAAACGATCAAGAGAACAAGTTATAGGGCATCCTTCCAAGTCAAATTTGTTAGAATATGCTGCAGAAAATGGAGTGAAAGTGGCAAGTCGTAAATACGCTATTTGAAATACAACTTTTTAATATCCTGTCTTTGTAAGCATTCTTTCAACAAACCTACTGATACTTAAATGATAATATTTTAAAAAAAGATATTTTTCTTTTTTCACACAATTCTAACCTACAACTTGTAATGTAGCGAATGTCTACGGGGCATTGGGTTGGTGTCTGTGTTGACAACAATAATCCTTTCACTATGCTGGTCTTAGTAGTTTACCCGCTGCCCTATTTTCCTATTCATTATTAAACCAACTCCTGCATTTCCCAGTTTGATTTTGTGTTGGTAATTTTGTAGTCACCTGACCAAAATCCTGCTCTTCCTGCCAACATACTTCACTTATACCAACTACACCTAACTTTAGTCTACCCATTTCCCCTTTGAGATTCTCTAACCTACCACAATGATTCAGAGTTCTAATATTTCACGTTCCGACTCGCAGAATGTGAGTATCCATCTTACTGATGATTGCCCCCTCTCGTGTAGTCCCCACCTGGAGATCCGAATGGTGGGGGGACTGTTTTACCTCTGGAATATTTCACCTGGGAAGAAGACATCATCAGTAGATCATTCATACAGAGAGAGAGCTACATGTCCTTGGGAGTTAGTTACGGCAGTAGTTTTCCGTTTCTTTCAGTTGTGTAGCAGTATCAACACAGCTAAGCCATGCATTATTACAAGACCATATCAGTCAGTCATCTAGACTGCCGCCCTTGCAACTTCCTGAAGGCTGCTTCCCCTCCCCCCCCCCCTTTCGACGAACCATTCTTTAATCTGGTCTCTCGACAGATTCCCATCCGATATGGTTCCACCAACGGCTCGGCTACCTGCTTCATTGGGACACGCAAGCCTCCCCACTGCGGTAAGGTCACATGGTTCACAAGGGAGGATACGGTACATATACTTGGTAATGTTCAACAAATAAACTATTTTAATAACTATTTTACCGAGCTCGATAGCTGCAGTCGCTTAAGTGCGGCCAGTATCCAGTAATCGGGAGATAGTGGGTTCGAACCCCACTGTCGGCAGCCCTGAAAATGATTTTCCATGGTTTCCCATTTTTACACCAGGCAAACGCTGGGGCTGTACCTTAATTAAGGCCACGGCCGCTTCCTTCCTTCCTTCCCATCGTCGCCATAAGATCTATCTGTGTCGGCGCGACGTAAAGCAACTTGCAAAAAAAAAAAAAAAAAAAAAAAAAAGAAAAAAAAAAACAATCATTGTCATCACATTTAAGTTGTTGGGCTGTTAATCGGCACGAAAGGAACAATGCCTAAATATTTTGTGAATCATCTGCAAAATCTGGGGTTTCTTAATAACGTCCTCCTAAATATCGATATTAGCGATCAAGGGGGTCGCTTCAAATTATTCGCAATCATATTTACAACCCATTTTGACAACCACTGTTTATTATGATTTTCAACACTATTGGTATGGTATACATTGTCATGTTCGGCAACCAGTAAATTGGGAAGAAATAATTAAATAAGGAGGACAAGAAGATATGTTATAATTATTGAAGAATCACACTCATATCTCAGGTAGCAAAGGTATTTAAAAGGGTACTGAAAAGAGAATGAGAAGAAAGGTGGAAGGACTTTTACAAGAAGAGCAGTATGGCTTTCGGAATGGAAAATCAAGGCTAGAGCCCATCATCAGTATGGGGCAGTTAATGAAAAAACATCGGGAATATGAAAGAGATATGGTGATGACTAGGGCTCGAAAGTTGAAGACCTATATATTGCCTAAACAAGACCTGTAAAAAAGACCTAAAATATATATATTTTTTTAAAAGGACCTAAAAACTGGAAAAAAAAGGGCGTAAAAATGCGATCCAAATGCATTCATAATTTTAGTTTTTAATGCATATTTACTGAATATAATGTTTTAAATAACAACCACAGAATTCCTTCTTCAAAATTAGGTTAATCCAAAAATATATAATGTCTGAAAGAAGTATTTCACTCACAAATTATTGCACCATACTGTATGCTGCGTATCACCAGAATTTTGGATTTTAAAATATTATATATTAAAACATATATTATATATTAAATACTTGCAGAATTTAGAATGATTTTTTTTTCCCACCTAGAATTAGACAAACTAGAGAAAGAAATTTAAATTGGTGTAACTGGAATTATATTTGTCTTAACCACACTAGGGTTAAAGAAATTGAAATTCGGAAACCATACCTCAGTTGGCTTTGCAGTATATCACAATAGTCATCTCCAGGTTCTTAGGTGTATAGGATCGTTGTGTTTTAGACAGCACATTGAAAGACATTTGGAAACTTCTCTCCACATCAACGGATGTTAAGGGTTCACACTTAAAGCAAGTGAGATCTTCCTCTTCAAACACACTCGCATAAAATTTTTTCTCCTTTTAATATTTCACTTATCTTGCACACAATTTGATTTTTTTCAAGTAATAGTTTAATTTTGTCATTGCATTTTCTGTCTTACTACAGAAAAGATCTTTAAGAGGTGATTGATGAACTAATGATGATTCGAATTAAGAATGGGCGGTACAAATGTAGTCGAAAGAAGGTGAAGATGCAAAAAAAAAAGCCATTAAGACTTTAAAAAGGCTAAAAAAAGACCTAAAAATGACCTATATGCCAAAAATCGTTGAAAAAGGCAAAAAAGGACGAATGCAATCCACCATTTTCTGGCCTACAGTGACCCGGAATGAACATATATTACTGTATTTACTTGTGTATTAGACCCCCCTTGGCTTTTCGAGACAAAGAAAATGGAAAAAGAATCTTGCATACAAGACCCCCCCCAACGTAACTTGTCAAAGAAGAACAACGATTCCGCTTTGAAGCAGGTACAAGCCTTACTGCAGCTCTGATGACATCACACAAAAATGTGAATAGTTTTGTCTGTACAACCCACGCAATGAAAACGCGTCGAAGTCATGCGTTACATCTGTGTTCCATAGTTAAGAAATGTCTGCCTCCGTAGCGTAGGCCTACTGCAGCTCTGATGATGTCGCACATATAGGTGAATACTTCCGTGTCTGACCCACGCATTGCAAGCACGCATCAGTCATATCTGTGTTTTGTAGTTAAGAATGTCCGCCAACGTAATGGTTAGCACAATTAGCTGTCATTCTCGGGAGCCTGAGTTCGATTCCCAGTACCGTACTGCCAGAGATGTACAAATGGCGGGAAGGTTGATATGCGGTAAAAATTGTACATGCAACTCCCTACCACTGGGGGCCTGTCTAAAAAGAGCTGCACGACCTTGGGATAAGGAAACGAGTTTACTTTAGTTAAGAAATATTCACGGTTGTTGCTATTAATTTAGCAGGCAAGATCACTAACAAAATGATCGTTTAATATCTCGTAACTTGGGCCAATATAGGTTTTTTGTTGTTGTTGTTGTTGTTGTTGTTGTTGTTGTTGTTGTTGTTGTTGAGAGAATTTGGTTTAAAATGTGATAAAAACAATTCAATCATAATGATTGTTTTACTAGCCAACATACATCACAAATAATAATAATGATGATGATATTATGATAACAAAATGCATTACCACTACACCTGTAGATATCCATAAATGCAGCAAACTTTCCTGTTATTTATTTTTAATCTTACCATCGTGGAACTTCTTGCACTATGCGACACTTGATATTATACCTAACTTAAACTCTCTTATCTCATTTATAGCTGTTTAGGTAAATCCTGATGTGATAAATGTGGAGAAAAAGCATGAAATATACTCAAAAATAAGGGTTTGGCTTTCAACAGCAGCAGTTATCCAAAGAATGCTTCCAGTCACTATGTGGTACATTTGGAAGTACAACTCGTAACATACGGTAGTTATCAGCTGGTTGTTTGGCACGCTTTCTATCAAAGCACAGCTTTATTCAGAAGGAGTGGCTTCTGCTACACATACACCAACTGCGAATATCGGAGACCATCTCCAGAAACCATTTGGGAATAGATTCTCACTGTTTGGGCTCTATAGTCGTGAACAAAACTATTTTTAAAAGTTTCAAAAATGACGGGACCTCGAATGCTCTTGACGCATGGCTGACGAGATGGCAGTGAAGATGAAGTCATTTGGAATGACGACATGCCGGTAGCAGGGAAGTTTGCGGCACAAGGCTATAATTCAAATGAAAGCAGTGATTAGGTTTACTCAGGCTTACTGTGTGGTAGGCCTAACTGACAGAGACAAATGACTGGCCATCAAGTTCTTTTGTATCAATATTGCATAATATGGTAATATGTAACTCTTATCCCTTTTCTCTACTGGGTCGAGTATGAAGTGAGATGAATCTTCGTAGCGAGCTTTTACGACCATGTGCCCTTCCTGACGTCAATCAAAGGAATTAATGAGATGAAACAAATGACGTGATGTGAGTAACTAAAACTGACTATATTTACATTATATGTAGGCCTAAAGTCGTGTTCACCATTTATTGTCTTTTTACATTTAGAAATACTCTCTTCTAACGAAAATAGCTAGTTCAACTCAAATATATTCATAAGTTTGTTAAAGAATAGTGTAGAATGTTTACGTGTATAATTTATAGCTCTTTATAGCCTAGAAGCCATGTGTTCACTGCATGAAATTTGAGGTTATCACATATTGGACCCCTTACGTTTTTGGGCTGTAAAAGTGAAAGAAAAAAAAGGGGGGGGGGTCTGAAGTTTAAGACTTTCAATGAAACTGCCACATGCAGCTGCAGAGAAAAAAAGTTAATTGTGTTTGCTTCATTTTGGTTGAATGTTTGTTAATATTCTCAATTTCTATTTGCAAAATTTGAGCATGATGATCTGATAATCCAAAATGTATATTGGACGGTTGCATTTTAGAACAATGAAAATTAATACAAATGTTGTCTATCGTTGTAGCTGAGGCGGCAGTTACCCGGGTGAGTGTAAAAATGAAGTGTTTTAGATTACAGCTTTGAAGAACATGCAGTAGTTGTGATGTTGACGGAAGGTTATCTTCAGCGAAATCTATATTAAAATCACCACAAAGTATTACTTCTGTGCTGCTATTCCTACCGAAAATGTTATGAAGGACTTGATCTAATTTTCCTAAGAAAATCTCCACATCAGCTTCTGGTGAACGGTACATGGTTAACAGAATTACCCTTTTACTAGATTTACTAGATTTATTATTTTTCTTTAGATCTACAGTAATAATACCCATTTGATCCGTTATAAAGAAAAATAACAATGTCCAGCCTAAGCCAAATTACATACTACTAACTTGGTGGACCCTACACAGGCGAATTACCCTTTTACCATTCTTTACATTCAATTCCTGACTTAGCAAAAATACAAACTCCCCCATGCTCTTTATTAACCCGACTGTAATTACTTGCCAGATAATAACCTTCAATATTAATGAGTTCACGTTCATAATTATTACACCAATGTTCATCCAAACAGATAAACATAACATCCTGTATTGAATTCAAAATTACTTGTAATTCTAAAATTTTATTTTTAAGACATTGAATGTTCTCATGAAATATTTTGAACTGCCTATTCCCATCCTCCAAGTCATTATTTAATTCTGGACCCACATTCTGGATTGAAATGTTATTGGGTCCATAATCTAACACGTTTCCCAGACTAGGTAGTTCTAGGACAGTCTTTTCCTGATCTTTACTTGTAATGATGTTACTTATTAACTTGCTTACATATTGCTACCCCAGTCTATTCAAGTGCATGCCATGTCTCGTATGAGAAGTTTGGTTTAATTTACTAATGTAAAATTTTTGAAATGACTACATATTTTGCCTGAATGTCTCATTTGTGTCCTTGAGAGCTTTATTCACAATTGACCCGTCACTTAAATCATATCTATGGGGCACGTTTGTCACTATCACATTTGTATGGGTGAGCTTACCTGGAGTCCTTTTAAGATTACTTGAAGCCTGATGGCCTTCATTTCTCGCTACATTGTTGGTTCCGCCGACAATAACTATGACGTCGTTTGATGAGAGTTGATCAGCATTCCTCGAGGGGTTTCACTACTTCTGAAAAGGGGGCACGTGGTTGAATAAAACCTGTCACTTGACTGTCGGCTCGCAATTTTACTAGATTTGCCGAAAGGCCTTGACCGTGACTATCGCCAAACAATTTCACTTTCTTCTCCTTCCGTACTTTCTTGACCACGTTATGGGCGTGAATTCAGTGTATTGGGAGAAATAAGTGCTTCCTTGCTCTTCCTGAACTTCGTGTAAAGCGCTGAATCTGTTCGTTATTGCAGAATGATTTCCAGATGAATTAGGCCTAGTTAGCGACACTTTCCTTTGCTGCAACGTAACCTCACTCCACAATGCGCCAACGCCAACACTGTCACAATTTTTTAGTTTTTCCACCTCTTCAATCAGATTTGCCTTTTCAGGCCATAATTTTTTAATTTCAAGGTTGCTTCTACCAAATCCTTATGTAGCACCTCTATTATTTTGTGTAGTGATTCAACAGTTTCATGGACAGATGGAGTCATTTTAGGTCTACACACACACACACACACACACACACACACACACACACACACACACGTTCATAGATATTACCAGTACAAATGTCTTCTTCTGGAGAGAAGGAGTGATTACTTTCACTACTGAGAATACCTTGACTGTTCTTCTCATCATCTGTAACATTTTCTGTACATCGTACAACATATTTCACTTTGTTTTTTAACAAAATCTGGGAGCACTCATTAGAAGCTCGCACTGCCGATGCCATCTTGAAAGGGGGGTGACAAGTGACTTGTACGAACATACATGGGCATTGTTCCCATTAGCGAATATGCAGTTTCTATGGTTGTAAGTTGTTGTTGTTGTTGTTACTTATGATTTATCCCAATTAAGTCATAAATGTGTGGGAAAATCAATATTTTAAAGCTTTTTTTCATGGGTTGGAAACTAATTTAATTTGCAGCTTCAGTGGAAATATATTTTTACTACTGTCTGATGGTAATAAATGTTTTAAGTTGAAACTAAATGGCATCGTGTATTGAAATTGAATGTACGTTGTGCATTTTCATTTATTTTCCTAGCATGGGAAATGGCTTTGCCCAAGTGGACTACCAATGTATATGCGGTAATCTCATTACTAAAATATGCCTACTAACCATTATTATTGCATCCTAAATACATATCTATAGGCAGAGACAAAAAGAAACCATGGAGTACTTTTGAACATTGCCTAACCTTCATGACACTGAATGAAAAGACTTAAAACAGTTTCCACACTTGCGTATGACAAACTAACTCATATATAAGATAAAACATCTCTATACACTGAAAACTCTCTCTCACTGTCAACGTTTGACACACAGATTCACAGTGAACGTAGACATTTAGAGGCAAAACTATTGCGGTCCTGGAACATGCCTGTTAAAATACTGTTTACCAAATCGCATTCACTCTTTCCTCCTGCAGATTCTTTTGCTAGGCTTTGTAGAACCTGGTAACCCCTTGAGAAATCTGATTTTGAGATACCATCTAGTGCAGCAATGTTTTTCACTTTATCTAGAAGGGTGCTGTGGACAGAGTTGCTGAGAAGATAAGGAAGATAAGAGTTCAGCAGTAGCTTTGAAAAATTTACCTGCAGGATGATTTTTCAGTTGTTCTTACACCTTGGCAACAGCTTTCTTTGCCACTTGCTCCATCCTACTGCTGACTGCTTCTTTCTTCTGTACCAAGCGAGTTGGCTGTGCAGTTAGGGGCGTGCAGCTGTGAGCTTGCATTCAGGAGATAGTAAGTTCAAATTCCACTGTCGGCAGCTCTGAAGATGATTTTCCGTGGTTTCACACCAGGCAAAAAGGCCACGGCCGTTTCCTTCCCACTCCTACCCCTTTCCTATTCCATCGTTGCTGTAATAATTATCTGTGTTGTTGCGACATAAATCAACTTGATATGGACTTTTTGATAAGTTGCCACTCACCTCTAATAGCTCATGAAGCATTGGATATAATTTTTGAGCTAATGGATAAGTTGCTCCCTCCAGAGTAATGATCAGCTTTATGACAAAACTGCAGTGTTCTCTTGCAAATGTAACTTCTTGCTTTATAGCCTTCATTTTTCCTGGAGTACAGCCGCTAAAATATGAAAGTGCAGCTGAAACTGATTTGCTGTTCAACTCTTTGAAATAGCTGGTAATATCTTCCAGATATTCTTCTGTATAGAGAAAAGACGTCGTTCGGGAACCCCAGGGAGTTACAACCGGGGAGGGAAACAACTTGGCTGATTTTTCAGCATCTGGAAACTTTCCCCTTAGGTATCTAACATAACTATCCTTATACTTTTGTGTGTTCAGGAAAGCATTTTTTGTTTCAATGACACATTCATTTATGTTTTTAAGTCTGCTGGCATGCATTTTTGCTAGTCCATGTAATTTATGTGGACAGGGATGAGAGTTTCTGATAGAAGATCCTTCAGTGTACATACACAATTGGTGATGCACATCGCTCCATCTGTTACTATCGCCATAATATTCTTGTAGTCTGCTGAGAATGTTGTGAAAACTTCCAATGCCTGACAGCATGAAAATACATTCACATTTTCAAGAATCTTGACTCCTGCAACAAGAAGTTAGAAACTCTGAAGAGGATAGTGAACATCGCCTTTCCCTTTCCATTCATTGTCTCGTCACAGTGCACAGTTATTTTCTTCATGTTTACTACTTCTCCTACACTATTTTCATAAATCATTCTTCTCTTTGAGAACTTAATTCTTGCGTAGTGGGTTTGAGAGTGGAAGATCTCCAGCTCTTAAAATTTAAACAATACAAATGATTATCAGGGTTGAAATTTGAGAGTGGATATAACCTATATGCCAAAAACAATATATTATTTCCTTATCCTCAGTATATGTGTGCACATCTAAGCTCACATTTATGACGGTTAAGCTTATTTGAGAGGAATATTTGCTCCGAGGAAGGCTGACACCATGTTATTGATGAATTCTTCTTTATCCATTTTAATCTTTTTTGGCATTTTCAAGACTTATCAGGAGAGGCATGATTTTTTCGCATTAATTTTTTAATGATTTCGCGAGAAGGATACTAATTTTTGTGTTATTTCGCAAAATAGATATTGCCGTATCGCTTTAATTTCACTTTAATGAAATTCTAAAATTAATCCTTAAAGGTTTCATTATTGTGGTTCTGAATTATTTATATGAATGGTAGATGTATAAATTACTATGTGTGCGCGTAGAGGCGCGTGGCTGTGAGCTTGCATCCGGGAGATAGTAGGTTCGAATCCCACTATCGGCAGCCCTGAAGATGGTTTTCCGTGGTTTCCCATTTTCACACCAGGCAAATGCTGGGGCTGTACCTTAATTAAGGTCACGGCCGCTTCCTTCCAACTCCTAGGCCTTTCCTATCCCATCGTCGCCATAAGACCTATCTGTGTCGGTGCGACATAAAGCCCCTAGCAAAAAAAAAAAAAAAATTACTAAGAGCCAAGTCCGTTTTCCCTTCCAAAGACTGTTTGCTGCTTGCTAGTACTTTGTTTTGAGCAACGGGGGGACGTATTGTTTCCTTAGTTGGTTGGCTGTGCAAAGGTCCCCAGATCCTAACCAATAGAAAAAAGAAAAATCTTTATCAGAAAGAGGTCTTAGAAAACCTAGTCACTGAACGTTGATTGTGGAGGTTTAATTGGTAGACTGTACATACCTGGTACATACTTTTGAAGCCATTTCCGGACTGCAGGGTCGTCTACCTTCTCCAGCGGGATGTTGGCTTTGAGTAGCATCGCTGTTGTTTCGTGACTAAATTCTATTTTTTCACTCTTAGTTTTCTTTTGCACATCTAATGAGGGTTCTATTGTTACTTGCCGTTTCACTGTTGAAGTGCTAAATTTACGTCCTGAATGTTCCTTATTTTTAAAACAATGTTTTGAGACAGTATCTTTTTTCTCCCACTCGATACAAACATTACAAAATTTACACATTAAAATATTGCTTTCCGAAATGTTATAAACCTTCACTCGCAAACTGTTTAGCTCTGCTGTGCACTGTAACACTTGCCGAGCGACCTTTCTTCGCTACTGTCTGTGATCACTTTCTTAATTTTACCTGACCACGAAGCCGAAATACATCAGTCAATTGTGCTGCTAGTAGATGTCATGCCGTGAGGAGACAGGCTGGGGTGGGATTACCAGCCACCACAAGAACAACATTACAAACATTTCGTTTGGCAAGAAGCCCTTTTCTTTGATGCCGTGTCTTATAGAGATTTTCCAGAACATTCATGATAACATATTTCTTCCCTATTGATGAATCTTTGTTTGCTCTTCCTTTTCTTTTCATACATAATCTTGGAACAAAATGTCAAGTCCGTTATTCACTACAGATTTCGCTGTAATATCGCGCTTATCGCAAAATAATTGAATTTCGCTTTAAAATCGCCTTATCGCTTTAATTCGCTTTAATTTGTGAACATAATATTCATATCTTCTTAACGATAAACATATGATTCATGAAGATATCGCAAAATTGCTTCAAAATATTTTTTGTCGCGTTTATCGTTAATGCGAATAATCATGCCTCTACTTCTCAGCGATCGACAACTGCACTATTCAGGTCTTTGTTGCACAAATCTTTCCTATGTTACTCACGTGTTACATAATTTGCACATCAACACTGTCATTTTGGAATCAAATTCTTTACATTCTAATACAAGAGAATGCTCCGTAACCATGGACGGCTTCCTCATGACTTGAAATGCGCCAGAAGATATGACAACTCAAGACAAACACAAGAACATGTGACCAGATAAACTGCAGATTGTAGACTTCAGACACGCAATACGCAATAATCAATACAAGATGTCCACAGGAAACCGGAATTCGATCTAAAACAAATGTCTAATATATATTGGTAAATGTGAAGAAATGACTAAATACGTTATAACGAGTACTGCAAAAAAATATTTTAAAGCATTTTACTCAACATTCAAAGATAGGCCTACAATAATCTTTTGCCAGCACTGCCGTATTCACATGCACAACTTGGAGCCTCGTCATCGGGTTCCAAACTGCATCATCTTCCGTCTTGTCCATTGCATTTGAAATGCTGCATTTCTCGAAGGATTTCATGGTTAGATCCTCAGGAATGCGATCCCAGGCAGCTTTAATCCATAAACATATGAATGCTAACTTTGGTCGGCTTATTTTGCCTGTAGGTCTCATTTCGTGATTAATTCTATGTATGGTTCATTTTTGAGGTTAAGGTTACTTGCTTTCCGACTACTACTTCTACTGGTAAAGATTGGGCCACTTTCCGCTTCCTCATCACATGCGTAAGCAGATGGTGGTGTCTTTTTCTAGTCTACACAAATCTTGTTCTTGCAAGTATTTCATGGTGAATATGACTTTCTTGTGCTAAGTTTATGCCAGTGGCATGATTTCATGAAATAGATTTTATGATTATTAGCAAATAAAAAGTGCAGAGTTTCCTGACTTTCTTCATGAGATTCAGGTTTTCTGAACATAAATCAAGTTTCCAAAATGTTCTCGTATATCGTTAATACCAAAGTATCACACACCCCTAGTAATAGAGGACATTCCAGTTGCTTCATAATGTTTTTTGAACGATCTAAGGTGTGACCATGAGTTCCAAGGCATTAATGATTTATGACATAGGAAAAGGCATGGTTTTGGGAACAATTCCCTAGAGAATGCTTTCCACAGCTCCATAACTCAGCTGCAAAATATGTTTTTATCTAGTTCCACCTGAATAACTCTGTTAGTGAAGAGTTATTTCCAGTAATGAAAATAAACAAGAACCATTTGGGGAATGGACTTGAGGATATGCACCTGTTAGCATTGCTTCAACTAGCATACGGCATGTCATTGAAAAGAAAGTTTGGCGAAGGTCAAGGCATTTATGGTGTAACTTGCTATTTTATTTATTTGTTGCTAATGATTAATTCAAGGGTTTGCAACCGGTCAGCCATGACACACTGATGTTTCATGCAGCCCCATCGTATGTTGCAAAATTTTACAGTTGAAAAATAAATTTTATACCATCCTGCAAGTCTGTCTGGAATGCATTTTACATTTACCTTGCAACCTTTAATGCAGTAAATTTTATTTTAATAATGTTATTGGTTTTTACGTCCCACTAACTACTTTTTATGGCTTTCAGAGATGCCGAGGTGCTAGAATTTAGTCCCACAGGAGTTTTTTATGTGCCAGTAAATCTACTGACAAGAGGCTGACTTATTTGAACACCTTCAAATACCACCAGACTGAGCCAGGATCGAACCTGCCAGGTTGGAGTCAGAAGGCCAGCACCTCAACCGTCTGAGCCACTCAGCCTGGCAATTTTATTTTATTTTGAGACATTCTTTACCAGTGAGCAGTGAACACTTGCATTAATGGAGGGTTTAATTTTTTGCCTGGCTATAGTTTGAATGCAAGTGAACACTTGCTACAATACTTACTTTTTACTCTCATGTTGCAAAAACCGAGGGTTTAGATTTATCAGACGTATTGGTCAGTTTCAGTTTATGCTTCCAGGTCAGTAGGTCTTGCAAGAGCAGAGAGGTCTATTATGTATACATTTTAGAAAGATAAATATCTTTTTTTTTTTGCTAGGGGCTTTACGTCGCACCGACACAGATAGGTCTTATGGCGACGAGGGAAATATCTAATGAAAACAAAATTGCTATAGAAGATTTTCAAGAGTTTTGTCGTGTAATCAGTCAATCAATCAATCAATCAATCAATCAATCAATCAATCACTACTGATCTGCATTTAGAACAGTCACCCAGGTGACAGATTCCCTATCTGTTGTTTTCCTAGCCTTTTTCTTAAATGATTGCAAAGAAATTGGAAATTTATTGAACATCTCCCTTGGTAAGTTATTCCAATTCCTAACTCCTCTTCCTATAAATGAATATTTGCCCCAATTTGTCCTCTTGAATTCCAACTTTATCTTAATATTGTGATCTTTCCTACTTTTAAAGACACCGATCAAACTTATTTGTCTGCTGATGTCCTCCCACGCCATCTCTCCACTGAGAGCTCGGAACATACCACTTATGATAAAAATTCATATAATTTTGTTAAATACCACCTATTCAATACAATAATAAGGTAATAAGAACTTACATATTTATTAAATTGTTAATATGGTACATGTTTCGCTCCTGTTTGTAAGCATCATCAGCCAATTATAATTTACTTAAGGTTATATAAGATCGTGAATCTATTCTATTGGATTAAAATATGATTTGTAAACCTGATTGACATCTCTTATAATATTTTATAGGTCATATAACAAATAAAATTATGTTTTTAAGTTAAAACACATTTGTCTAAAATCTATCTAAGTCTACAATTTATTGACGAAACTCATCTGGTGAACATCCTTTTAAAATCATTTTTAAAACCTTTTGAGATCTGGCTAATTGTATTGATTTGATGTTGCTTGACTTGTATGATTGTCGTTGAAACTTCGCTAACTATATTAACAATTTTCTACAGTTGATAATTGCCTATGTTATGAACATTTAAATTGTTCTCGATGTTACTGGAGTAACATTTGTACAAAATGTGTTGGCATTAATCCTCCTATGTTGTCAATACCAAAGTGTAGTTTATGAACAAACTTGTTGGTGAAATGGAACTTTCTAATGTGAGGTAGAATTTGAATGGATCTCGTAAGTTCCCAAATTGGGCTTGTTGGTATGTTTTTCTTGCTTCTGCGTAATTGTCTAGACATACGAGATCCATTCAAATTCTACCTCACATTAGAAAGTTCCATTTCACCAATAAGTTTGTTCATAAACTACACTCTGGTATTGACAACATAGGATTAATGCCAACATATTTTGTACAAATGTTACTCCAGTAACATCAAGAACAATTGAAATGTTTTATCAACTGTAGAAAATTGTTATTATAGTTAATGAAGTTTCAGCGACAATCATACAAGTCAAGCAAGATCGAATCAGTACAATTAGAAAGATCTCAAAAGGTTTTAAAAATGATTTTAAAAGGATGTTCACGAGATGAGTTTCGTCAATAAATTGTAGACTTAGATAGATTTTAGACAAATGTGTTTTAACTTAAAAACATAGTTTTATTTGTTATATGACTTATAAAATATTATAAGATTTGTCAGTCAGGTTTACAAAGCATATTTTAATCCAATAGAATAGATTCACGATCTTATATAACCTTAAGTAAATGATAATTGGCTGATGATGGTCACAAAAAGGAGCGAAACATGTACCATATTATCAATTTAATAAATATGTAAGTTTTTATTACCTTATTATTGTATTGATTAGGTGGTATTTAACAAAATTATAAGAACTTTTATCACAAGTAGATCTTCAATACGGACAAAAAATAAAATTTATACCCTGCAACATACCACTTAGTCGAGCGGCTTGTCTCCTTTCTCCCAAGTCTTCCCAACCCAAACTTTGCAACATTTTTGTAACGCTACTCTTTTGTCGGAAATCGCCCAGAACAAATCGAGCTGCTTTTCTTTGGATTTTTTCCAATTCTTGAATCAAGTAATCCTGATGAGGGTCCCACACACTGGAACCATGCTCTAGTAGGGGTCTTACCAGAGACTTATATGCCCTCACCTTTACATCCTTTACCCCTAAATACCCTCATAACCATGTGCCCTTTATTTACAATCATATTTATGTGATTACCCCAATGAAGATCTTTCCTTATATTAATACCTAGGTATTTACAATGATCCCCAAAGGGAACTTTTACCCCATCAACGCAGTAATTAAAACTGAGAGGACTTTTCCTATTTGTGAGATTCACAACCTGACTTTTAACCCCATTTATCATCATACCATACCCATCTCACTACATTATCAAGGTCATTTTGCAGTTGCTCACAATCTTGTAACTTATTTATTACTCTGTACAGAATAACATCTGCAAAAAGCCTTATCTCCGATTCCACTTCTTTACTCATATCATTGATATATATATGTGTATATATATAAGAAAACATGATGGAACAGCATTGTATGTAAAAATAAGTCTTTTTTTTTTTTTAAATGGTTGTAACTTATCAAGGTAACATCTGGAAGTGTTTGGAAACCATACAGAAAGATCGTGCAGGTAATTAATCCTCATTAATCAACTCTTAGCAGGACACTGTAGTTCTTGACTTTCCAGGTTTAATAATAAGTGAAATGCGCACAAATGTGCAAAGAGTTTAATAGTTATTTGTCTTTACTGTACTCGTTGATTGATCTTGTTCTTTTTTTGCACTTAAGTATGTGGTAGCGATCACACACTTCCTCACATAGAGAGCACACACACTTGTCGTTCACCACATGGAATCGCTTAGTCGCACACAGCTTATGGTGGAAGCCATGGACTGCCATTCTTGTAACTATATGTCGCTGTTCGTAGTTCGCTTCTGTCCATTTTCGCTCCAGCATGGTGTCGTGGCATAGAATTCGAGCTCGATTTGGGCTCGTTTCATTCTTCTCTCTTCAATTATCTTTGCGCTTTGTCTTGTGAATGGCAGAACTAGACTGATTCTTAGATCCTCAATATAGAATGGTTCTTTACAAAGTTCGTACACTAATCTGGACTTCGTGTTTGTAGGCAAACCTAATACTCGCTTTAGAAATCTGGCTTTTAGTTTCTCTAGAGTCCTAAGGTCAGCAACAGATAACTTTTCCCAAATAATTTCAATGCCATAGCTGGCAATTGGGCTTATTGCAGCATGAAATAGCTCTTTTGCTGTTTTTAAAGATAGTTTTTGGAGGTCTTTAATTCTGTATATCGCTTTGATGGTTGTTGGTGCCCTTTCCTTTATGTGCATTCTGTAGGATTTGATTGTCGTGTGTAAGATTATTCCAAGGTATTTGAAGGAATTTGTTATGTTTAGGTCTCTGTTCTGAAATTTCATTTTGTCCTTTGTTGCAGCTCTTCCTCCTTTACTGAAGATCATCGTTACTGTCTTTGATTCGTTTATCTGCAGATCATTTTCTTCTGCCCATGTTTCCAGCTTGTTCACTACTTCCTGAAGGTCTTCCAGGTTGGATGACCCAATTACCATGTCGTCAGCATATATGTGTTGTGATACTGTTTCACTGAACGACTATTTTCGATACGTCTGCAGTTGCAATGTTGAATAGTATTGGACTAATTGGGTCTGCCTGAACTACTCCATTGGTCTGGTAAATATCTTGGGAAAGAGAGATGCCATCACTTATGTTAACTATGTTGTTTTCTAGTTGTTCTTTGCTACCTCAGACTACAGGGGTAACACAAAACAAGGCACAAACAGAGTTAAAAGGGGAGGGTAAGAGCAAACTACACAATATAAGAAATCACTACACACTCGGAAAAACAGTAGCTAGCGTTACGCGGATCTCCAACAAAACAAGTACGTAACTATCAGTAGGGCCAACTAGTGAACGACAAAAACGGGAAGATGGAAGGGCTGGGAACCTACCAAAGGCATGGACATGGCTTAGATAGCGGATTCTGAAATAAATCCCCGTGATCCTTAGATCTGAAAAATATTATTTACAAAATAATCTTACAAATACATTCCAAGTTGCGAGCTATAAGTTCAGTGGTATCCATAGCTTATTTTGTAGCAGTGTAAATTCAAATTTCAAAACAACTATACATCTAGTTACCAATGCAGTAGTACAATGCAATTTACAGGTTATCCAAAATCTAGCGTACCTCAAGTGATACAGAACTACCAGAGGCAAACCCCAAGGGAAATAATATTAAACTACAATATACATATTTTTAGTGAAACAAGAAATGGGAATGCCTCGGAAACGAACAGGTAAGTCCAGCTGAAAAACTAAGGCGTCATAAGTAACTAATTTGGTGAATCTAGGGGAGGTTAGGGCAGACCCCTGTATGAAAAGCACATTGGAACATTACCGAAATTTTCACAGGAAAGGAATTCAAGAATGCTTACCCGAGGAGTGTGCCATCCCGGAAACAGGGGGACGTCAACTAGCTAGGCTGCTTGCAGGCAGATAGACCAAGACCGACCAAATTCAGGATACAGAATTAATTCGAACACTGCCTCGCTCACTATATATAGGAATTACTGGCCTTGGAGGCAGCCAATCAGCGTGCACGTGTTCCCTATCGCCACCTAGACTCACCAATACAACCTTACTTTCGATCGCGAACTTTGACTAACATTCTAGAATACGCATGATCGCGAAAGTCGTATTTTTCCAGAATAGACAGAACACACTTTCTAGAACACATACCAACAAAGTAACACACCCTGTACAAAAGTTATGTAACTTTCTGGATCTTTCCAGTAACTATAGGCAGAATTCTACTATTTACAAATGCCTATGTTGCAACATTATACAGTACAGGTTAGGTCAATAAAAATAAAACATCATGATATTTTACAAACAAAGTCTTAAAAAAAAATACATTCCACTCGCATTACATAGTTCAGGACTGTAATGCTGTGTGTTTCTTCAGTCATTTGTGCTAGATTCTCAGTCACTACTTTTCTTTTTAGGGTGTCGAAGGTTTTTGTGTAGTCGATGAATACTGCATAGTATTTTCCTTTTGAAAATCTTGCGGCCTGTTCTATTTCACTTATTAGGTTTGTTATTGCCTGCAGTGTCGAGCGATGTTTTGTGAATCCATACTGACGTTCAGGGAGGAGATGGTCCGTTTCTGTCACTAATCGGTCCGTAATTATTCTCATAAAGATCTTGAAAGCATTGTTTTCTAGGGCAATGCCTCTAAATGAGTTTGGGTCCATGTTGTCTCCTTTTCCTTTATAGATTATTTTTAATCATGGACCTCCTCCAAGATTCAGGTATTAAATAACTCAGTCCACACTTCTTGGAGTACATCTTCGGTTGCCTTGATTAGTTCATTGTAGATCCCATGAGGACCAGCAGCTTTCCTGCTTTTGGTTTTTGATATGGCTTGTTTCACCTCATGAGTCGTTATTGGGATTGGGTGCAACTTTAGTTGACTTCCTGTTCGTGTTGATACACTTGTGGTTGGAGTGGCGCACTTCAGGTTGAGGATGTTATTGAAATGGTTTTCCCATACGTCCATTTGTATTGTCGTGGTTTGCTGGACTTTGTTCCGTTTTAAGACAACAAACGGGACTCCGTTTGCGTCTTCGACTAATTTTTCTGCTTCTTGTTCCTGATGATGCCG
Organism: Anabrus simplex; assembly: GCF_040414725.1. NCBI lineage: Eukaryota > Metazoa > Arthropoda > Insecta > Orthoptera > Tettigoniidae > Anabrus > Anabrus simplex. Next base: position 624,103,599 of record NC_090266.1, on the reverse strand, counting down.
TTTTTTGTCTTCTAGAGTGAGTTTGTACTTTTTTCGTTTCATTGAGTATTCTTTAATGTCCTCTGTTTCTCCTCTATGTCTCGCTTTATGGAGGGCCTGCAGTGTTATACGTCTTAGTTCATAGCATTCCCTGTCAAACCATGCTTCGCATTTCTTTTCTTATAAGGGATGGTGACTGACCTAATGCTGTCTTCTATGGTTTTCACAGCCAGATCGAGGTTGTTGGTTTTAAGGTGGTGCATCGCTTCCTCCGCACCCTTCTGTAAGTTCTCCGTCCTGTTTTCAGTGATTTTTCTCACCAGTGTGGGTGCCGTGTTGGTATTTTGTTTTTCTTTTACTGTTGATTTAATTTCAAAGCATGTCTTAATGGGAATGTGCTTCCTGAGCGGTGTGTTGGCCGACGACCAGAGTCCACCTTGTGATATAGAGCTTAGTGATCTTCCCTTGATAAACACGAGATCTATGCCACTCGCACCATTGTGCGCAAAGTATGTTAGGAGCTCTTTGCTGTTTACCAGTTTGAAATTCTCTTCTGTCATTAGATTAAAGATTAACTCGCTTTTATGGTCTGGCTTGTCTAGCCTGCAGTTTAGATCCCCAGCAATTACAACATTTTCTTCAGATTCGATTAGAGAGATTGCTCGGACAACCGACTCAAACGCATCTTCCATTGATGATTGTGGCTGTATGTAAAGTCCTACGATTGTGTATTAGTTGTGAAGACAATAACCATGTTGTCCTCTGTGTGTGTTTTCGTTACTTTGCCCATTTTGTTGTTATAAAGACAGGAGATACCCCCTGAGGGTCGGCCTTCCTGCTTTTGGGTTGCCAAAGTGTGAACTCCGTAGTAGCCCGGAACGTCCATGGGTTTAGTTAGAAAGGTTTCTGTTAGGATAACTATATCACTTGTGAAAAGTACTTGACTAGTAGTGATCTTTGCTACGCTTTTCAATCCTTCGATATTCCATAGTAGGATGGTCAGCTTTTGGCTGGTACCCACTTTATTATCCTCTGTTGAGCGAGACCCCGTGATGTGAGGGGCGAAATTGATATCTTTGCACTGTGACGTCTTTTGGCCAGAAGGACGGTTCGTAAGCCTTTTCCTTTTCCTGGAAGTCTATTCCAATCAGGAAAGCTTTATTGCGATCCAGTGTTGTCAACGCTTTGTATGAAATGAAATGTCGTATGGCTTTTAGTGCCGGGATATCCCAGGACGGGTTCGGCTCGCCAGGTGCAGGTCTTTCTATTTGACACCCATAGACGACCTGCGCGTCGTGATGAGGGTGAAATTGTGATGAAGACAACACATATACCCAGCCCTCGTGCCATTGGAATTAACCAGTTAAGGTTAAAATCCCCGACCCGGCCGGGAATCGAACCCGGGACCCTCTGAACCGAAGGCCAGTACGCTGACCGTTCAGCCAACGAGTCGGACAACTGTTATGCATCCTTGGATTCCTCAGTCTTTCCTATGTCGTGTTATATCTTGTTGTCATTTTTTGATCCTGCCCGATTGGGTCCTCTCATGGGTGAAGAGTGAACAGGGATTGCACCCTTTTCATTCAAAATAACCTTTATCTTTATCCTTCCATCAGTCTTTGAATCAAGCTGCGAGTTAAAATATCTTTTGGTCAATTTCAGGTATTTTTTCTATTTGAGTCGCAATTTTCTCTTGTTTCATATTTATTTCAGACGGTCTTTCAGGTTCTTAGCGTCCGTATTTATGAGTGTCTTGCATTGAGGGCACATCCACAACAGAGAGCACGATTTTAGTTTTAAAATGTCAAATTCGCCACTGGATATCCCGGTACAATCCTTATGAAACCATGAGTTGCATGGTCCATCGCATCCTACAATGATCTGTCTCTCTCAGGTCTTTCTTGCAAACTCCACAGAGTGTGTCGTTGTCAGCGCTGCTGTTTTTTTGCTGGCATGGTCATCTGGGAGAAGGTACTTTTGGAGATGCTTTACACGCTCTCCTTATTTAATGATACAATAAATATATCTTCCCTTTGTAAATCTGGGTTATATTTCTTATCTCTCATGACACATGTTGTATTTCACCATCTGGATGATTTGAAATTACTTTCGCTGAATTCGCATACGAGTAATTCTGTTGTAGGATGGTGTCCTCACTTGTGTTTTGTGCGAGTAGTCTTTTACTACAGCTTTCTCGGTTAAGATACAGTAAACTGTAACACGCTGAAGAGAGAAAAAATAAGTAAATACTGAAGAGAAATGTCACACTACGTCATTCATTCTCACATTCACCCATGCATTCATACAAGTTGGCTATGCATCTTGGAGAAAATCTTGGCGTGATTGTTTAAAAGAGGCTATTGTAGTGCAGATCCTACCTCTCAACAGGTGAGAATTCCATAGCGTAGCATCAAACAGGAAAAATAATGGTTGAATACTGATGTACAATTTATAGATACAATAGTATAAGCAAGGGTTTAATGTGTAATGTGATGATGGGAGGAGAGGTAGCTAAGTTTTGAGGAAACGTACTGCAGTTTTACTTCATTCAAAAGTAGGAATATGAGTGTAGCAGTGTGTAAACATATCATTTGCGTAATCCTTAACCATCCGATAGGGAGTGGTATTAGTTGTGCGCTTTAATGAAAAAATAAAACGGATGCAAGAGTTCATTGGTTTCTGCAGTTTGTTTGTTCCTCTGTAGCATCAGCTAATACTATATCACATTAATATGGATAATACAAGTATCTGAATTTATCTTATTTTCAAATTATGTGGAAGAAGCGAGTGGTGAATTTTGAGAGTGTGAAGTTAAGCATATACTTTCCTACAAGCATCAGTTATTAGTTCATTGTAGTGGAAAGTTTCATACGGGTCTTTGCAGGAACACCAGAAAATTTGGCTGCAAACTATTCCCACGTTTCTTTAATAGAACTCAGTACGCGAGTACACCTCCACAATTGCTATTCTTTGCTGAAGAGAATACATTTCACACGGCATGGCTGCGAACATGTCCTAAGGGCACAATAAACTTCCTTGTACGGATGGATGTAGTAAGCACCTGTTATGCTGCCACAACTTCCTTTAGGGTGATGTTGGCATTGGCCTTGGTTGTATGCAAGCTTGAGCGAAGTGAACGGGGTAATGTCAGCAGTGGTCTTGTTTGTATTTAGACTGGAAGAAAGCGAGTGCGAATGGACCAGCTATATTTTGGTGGTGGTGCTGGAGCTGGAAACGGTGGAGGGAGGGCATGTTATCATCAGTCTGTTTACCCCAGTGAATGTCTTATTTTACATAGTTCATAGTAATAATAGTAGTAAAAATAAGTGTGTCGCAGTATCATGGCCATTTGGTGAAGTATGTTGTCATTAAAAAAAGTCACTACCATCAAGTACAACGTGATGTGAAATTGTATAGTTTAATTTGTTACATTTCATTCAAATAAACTAGCAGTGTTTGTGATTTCAAACATTGTTACAACTTTTTCAGTTTATCTGCAGTCAAATCTACAGCAGTTTCTTTCTCCCTGAATCACTGTGAAGGCCAGTTGAATTCGGTTCTGCAGTACTGCAGGGATGTACGGTATTCTATCTGCTCATTGCAGTGCACAATGTGTGAGAATCTGCCCATCCTCGATTTTAGCATTAAGCCATCCCATTCTTTGTATAATATAAGCTGTCCTTCAAGGTGATGATTTGAATCAGGTTTGGTACCAATGAAACTTGCAAAATAAATGATCACTTCATTGATTCATATCCCATCATAATTTTGCATTGATTCATATCATGTCATAATCTTGCTTGTCTATGGCTTATGGTCTAGAGCAGGCATCGTCAGTCGAGAGCGAAATGCCTTCGGAGTCAGTTTGCTCCCCACTCCTGAGTAATGACAGTAGATTGGCGAGCAAGTATTGGAAGTGCATGACGTAGTACGTACTGCAGGTGACACGATACGCGTGAACTCGTGTGAGGTGACAGTAGTGTGTTCCGTCTTTATCCTCACACCACATGGCGTTCAGATATAGTCGGTTAATGTTGCATTTACTATGGAAGAGAGTTCAGCACAGCGTAGGCCAACAAGGTCCAAAACTTCCTGGGAAGAAGAGTGTTTAATATTTCCAGAAAATAACACAGCAAAATGTTTAATTTGTAATAAAATGTTGAATCACATTAAAAACATTAGAACCAAGCTCGATAGCTGCAGTCGCTTAAGTGCGGCCAGTATCCAGTATTTGGGAGATAGTAGGTTCGAACCCCACTGTCGGCAGCCCTGAAGATGGTTTTCCGTGGTTTCCCATTTTCACACCAGGCAAATGCTGGGGCTGTACCTTAATTAAGGCCATGGCCGCTTCCTTCCCACTCCCAGCCCTTCCCTGTCCCATCGTCACTATAAGACCTATCTGTGTCGGTGCGACGTGAAGGAACTTGCAAAAAAAAAAAAAAAAAAAAATTAGAGACCGGGCGAGTTGGCCGTGCGGTTAGGGGCGCGTAGCTGTGAGCTCGCATCCGGGAGATAGTGGGTTCAAATCCCACTGTCGGCAGCGCTGAATACGGTTTTCCGTGGTTTCCCATTTTCACACCAGGACACGGCTGCTTTCTTCCCATTCCTAGACCTTTCCTATCCCGTCGTCGCCATATGGCCTATCTGTGTCGGTGCGACGTAAAGCAAAGAGCAAAAAGAAAAAGAAAAAAACCATGAGAAGAATATAAAGAGGTTTTTAATGACGATTTTGAGAGTAGGTTTCACTATATTCAGGCATTACAAAAGGATGTGCAGGTGTTCGCTATGCCCTCCTCAGTGTATGTGCAAAGTGGTAGACCAGAACTGCAGCTAGAACTGATGGACTTACAGTGCGATGCTCAAATGAAAGATGGGTTTGCAAACACAAACAGCTTGACTGAATTTTACGTTAATTTTTCATGTTTTGCGACTTGCCAATACGCAAACGATAAGTTTAGTACCAAACATCGATACAATACTGTCTAAACGAGCCCAAAAGTCCCGTGAAGGAGTAATACACCAGTGATATATTTCAGTTCGTGTGTTTTAATTTGTTGTCATAGTCATAAATGACATACAAATATTGAAATGTATGTTAATGAGAGTGCAAAGAATATGTACAAGTCACATAAATTGTAGTTTGTTTCGGTAAGTGTACGTGTCGCAAAACTTCAGTTATTGCAGGTTATAAAATTCATTTTCCTTGTCCGTATTGAAGATTTACTTGTGATACAATTCCTTTAGTTTTGCCAATTGCCACCTTTTCAATACATCAGTTAATCGTGAAAGTGTATTTATTCAGGAAATATTGCACACTGCTATATATTTCCTTTGTCAATGTAACAAGGAACTTAAATGCACGTGAAACCTGGAACAAACTTCGAGCTATGGGTGTTGGAAAATGCAAAGAGCCACACATGCCAACTATATCTCTTGATACACTTAACTCTCACTTCGTAACTAACCCAATAAAGGAATCTCAACCTCAAAATCATATCAATCCAAATAAAAGAATCAGTGACCCTACAGAAAACGAAAATAATTTCTCTTTTCACTCTGTCAGCGTAAATGATGTAAAGCGTATTTTGAATTCAGTTAAGTCACAAGCTAAAGGAGCAGATAACATCCCAATAGGCTTTATAAAAAACATTATTGGCGTGGTCCTACCAATTATTACCCACATTGTAAATCACTGTCTCACCACAGGGACGTTTCCAACTGCATGGAAGGATGCTCTAGTAACCCCAATATTAAAGCATACCGGTACCACAGCAAATGAGCCATCTGATTATCGGCCTATTTCGATTCTTCCCCCTCTTTCGAAAGTTCTTGAACGAGTTGTACACGAGCAGCTAGTAGAATTCTTAACCAGACATTCTCTTTTTGACCCATTGCAATCTGGTTTCAGAAAGGGACACAGTACTACGACTGCACTTCTTCGGGTAACAGATGACATAAGACTAGCAATGGACAAACGGCAGGTGACGATACTGACACTCCTTGATTTTAGTAGTGCGTTCGACACGGTAAATACAGACATACTATTATCCAAGCTACGCTCTCTGCATATTGGCCCGATAGCCCTTAATTTTTTTAAGTCGTACCTTACAAATCGTCGCCAGTGCGTAGTGGTAAACAATCAAAGATCCCAATGGGCTGTAAAATCGTCCGGTGTCCCTCAAGGGTCTGTTCTAGGGCCCTTACTGTTCGCCTTGCATATTAATGACATTTCTTCCACACTTAAGTATTGCAACTACCACTTATATGCTGATGATATGCAGATATACAAACAATTTACATGAAACAGTTCAGCATATTAATTCGGTTATTGAAAGGCTTACCGCCTATGCTAAAAACAACCACTTACTCCTAAATCCTCGTAAAACACAAAGTATTATCATAGGAAACTCTAAATTATTACATATAATACGCAATATCAATCCTCCTCCAATCATAATCAAGGACATTACTGTACCTTACCTTAAAAATGTAACTAATCTTGGAATCTCCATCAATGAGAATCTGACCTGGAATGAACACGTAACAAATGTATGTAGAAAGGTTCATGCAGCTCTATATGCCCTGAAACGTCACAAGAATTCTTTTCCTCAAAAACTTAAATTAAAATTAATCCAAGCACTACTATTCCCAATTTTAGACTACTGTGATACGGTACTAGTCAATCTAAATGCTGAACAAGCTTTGAGACTTCAGCGAGCACAAAACTCATGCATATGATATGCCTTCCAACTGCCACATGACGCTCATGTTACACCATATTTCAAAACATTGGAATGGCTACGCATAAATGAACGAAGGAATTTTCACCTAATGACACTTGTTTACCAAGTGCTCTCGACGAACATTCCTCTAATTTTCGTTTCCTTTCCTCATTCCATGAAATTAGTACCCGTTCTGGTTCCCTACTTGAAATTCCACTAAGTCGAACAAATTCCTACAATCATTCCTTTTTAGTTACCGCATCGAGACTCTGGAATACACTCCCAATGGACATTCGGCAGCTTACTTCCTCTCATAAATTCAAATCTGCCTGCAGAAAGTTTTTCCTGGGAACATAAAACTGAGTTGTGTGAGTGATTGTATGTATGTTGTGTGAATGGGTTTTCTTCTTCATTATTATTATTATTATTATTATTATTATTATTATTATTATTATTATTATTATTATTATTATTGTCACATTAATTGATGTACTGATATGTAGGCCTAACTTACTCTTAGAATTATCTGTCTGTAGTATTATTTCTTTTTAGAATTTCTATGTCCTTTTATGTTTACATTTTTAAATTTTGTTTATAGTGTTTAAGTGTAAGAGAGGGCCGTGAGCCCTAACTTCGCCACAAGTGTAAGTCAGGAATAAATAAATAAATAAATAAATAAATAAATAAATAAATAAATAAATAAATAAATAAATAATTTTCTTGTCCTGTTATACTCTGTAATCTGTGTCCTATTCGTCTCACATGAACCATGCTCCAAATTATTATTATTATTATTATTATTATTATTATAAAAGCTGTTGTTCATATGGGAACATTTCCGAGCGGCAAGTACAGTACGGCCACGGTATGCAACCCGCCTGTCCGCTGCTCTCTTGTTACGTAACAAACAGCCGTCCCGAGCGGAGCAAGTAATACTGGCTCCCTAGAGCAACTACGTGATGACGTCTGGTCTAGAGAGGTGAAGATACAAGGAATAGGGAAATTAATAACAATAGCACAAAGAGGGTATTTTGGTCAGTACCATGTTCTCCCTGTTTGAGATCCTCATTGCCCTACAACTTTTTTTACTGCAACAGGTACATGTTTTGTAAGAGGACTTGTTAAGGACACCAGTATCGTAATCGTATTTCTGATATTTTGTGTTGGAGGTTATGTGTAGATAATGGAGGTTTGTTATATTGTTAGTTAATTGCAGGGGCATAGCCAAGATTGAGTTACTGGGAGTTGGACACCTCTCCCTTGGAAGTTTTACAAAATAAAATAAAAAGAAACTGACAATAAACATGTAAAATTTAACTCATTTGGTTTGCTCTTTTGAACATTCAGAGACATAATTGTAAAACAAACAGTTCTCTTGAGTCTGTTTTCTAAGAAGACTCAAAAGTTGGATTTTAGATTGTAATCTGAACATACTATTCACCGTAAAGCACTTGACCTTGAACGTATTGTTCTTGTATCTTAATATAAAATATTGTAGTGTACAGTACTAGTACTGCAATCTGAATATTAACATAATTCACTTGTGTCAGTGCCCTTATAATGACACCCATTCTATGCGCAATGCACACACACCTTCATTATGTTCTATCGTCCTTTTGTAACCAATACCCCCGCCATTGGTCGATCCTGGCTACGCTACTGTCTAAATGAAATTTTGTTTCTCTGTAGGATTTGTTAACTGCATCAACTTCATGTTAATGTTAGTATTTTATTCCTGTCTTCTTTTTTTAATTGAAAACTTAATAATTTTCAGTGTGTATTGTCATGAAAACTTTTGTTATTGATGTTTAGGTAATGTGTAATTTGTTTTGGTTGGTACATTGTTGTATTTCTCTTTTCTGTTTTGTTATTAGTCCTAGGTTGAAAAATGTGGATCGAAGCACAGCGCAAACTCGTGAAGTGACTGTAAATAATGTGACTGTGTTTATTACTGAATACAAACCTAAACTGAAGAAAAATGGGTCTGATGAGTCTGGACAGTCAAGTAGTGCATCTTCAGAAAATGGCAGCCAGTCAGAATCCAGCACAGATGCAAGAAGTGTAGATATTGGAGCAGATTCAAGAAGTTCTTAATACAGATGATAGCTCATGTAACCACTGGCATATGTGAAATGTCTAGAGATTTAATCAAATTCTTAATACTTGAAAGGAAAAGTAAGTACAATTTGGGGAGGGAGAAGAAAAGGCTTGTGACACGATGTGCTTACCTTATATTTGCACTGACAGGTACAGTGTATATAACATTTTCTATGTTGTCAGATGTGTTGTTCTTTTGTAAACTGTTAAATGTTTTACTTTCTCAAATATGAGCAAATGGTAAGCTTATAGAAGACTCCATAGAAGTATTTTGATAAATGGTGTTATTACAAACATTTTTCAATATTGTTATATACTTTTGTTATCTTGTTTCTCTTTGTGCCAGTCTGGTGTTCTGGTTTGTACAAAAGTAAAAATTTTGCACCTGTATTTTAATAATGAGTGATCTCTCTGCAAGTCAGCCTTTATCTGTCATGTACTAAAACATATTTATGCAGAAGTTGACAGTATGAAAGTTGCATATGGGTCAGTTGTGGAGTTTTTTGTGGTATCATATTTATGTTAGTACCAAGGTAAATTGTCACAGAAGCAGAGTAAAGTGTAAACTGCCAGTACTATGATGATGATTTAAAGTTAGTGCCACTGCAATGGAAGACATAGAGAACAATGAAAAGAGTGGTTGAGTCAGAAAATTAATAACCATGTTAATGGAACTAATACATAGTATGCATTCTAAAGTGCCATTCTTGATCCAGTGTAGATATGTACCTAATGACTAAGAGCTGAATTGCCTGAGTACAGTGTTGGGTTTGATTTAGCTTTAAGCCTGCAGCTTACTAATGAGCCCCTGTAAAAATATATATCAGTCCCATTGATAATCACTGTGTTTATACACACAGTGTGCCATTTGTACCATACTGGATTACATTTGGTCCCAAGAGTCTCTTTTATATGGAATGTACTGAAGCTAGTTGCTGTTGGTTGCCATTCACCAAAGCATTTCTAGAAGGATTATATATTTTGAGTATGTCATTGGTAGTTGTGGTTTGTTAGTAAATACAGACTGCATTTGTGCCAAATTTCTTTAACAGCCTGCCTTGAAGTTGGCATGATTGTGTTGTGATTGAACTTTTGCATTCAAAATGAATTGAATAAACATATCCTGTCCAGGTATGTGACACTGTATTGCAAATATGTGTAACTGTGGATGTGGGTGCATTGATTAAAGTGATGAAAAGTGAAGTATAAGGACTGCATAAATAAATGAATTATAGAAAGAATAAAATGAGTGAGAAAAAGTTAACTCTGTAATATGTATAGAACTTGTGTGTGAGTTAATGTGTATAATACAACTTTATTGGAATGTTTTGTTTACTATGAAATGAGTTTATTTTAAATCCAATTTGTTGTTGAATTTTCTTGGATGTCTTCTTTATGTATATATATATACAAAACTATTATCAGAATTGTAAAGTACTGAACACAATATCTTAAGAAATCTGATGGAAAATTAATGTTGAAATAAGTATTGCCTTTAACAAATAACAAATTACACTGCCACGTAATATAAAATATGTAGTTCGGTGCACTGTTACTTGAAAGTTTTATGGGAGTATAAAATGGAACAAGATTCTTCATGGTTGACAATTAAATATATTTTAATTGGAATGTTCTTGTAGTTATTAGTATTAAATAGTTTAGATTTACCTATTCATTCTGATTTCCAGATCTGAAAGGTTCCTTTCTAAATCAGCTCTTATACAGTTAAGGATGGTGAGGAATATGTTGTGTATTTGCATGAAGTAAGTACCTACTATTCCAGCCTATGCTACATTTATGTAAGAGACATAGCCCAAATACCCAAAAAATATTCCAAATATTATCCCACCAATACCTACACCTGTTAGTGTTGTTACAATGACAGTAGATGTTCACACACCCATTCTTATGCTAGATATTAACAGACCACTGATCTACAACCAAATTTTGTTTGTTTTCTTGACCAGATAATTGTAAGAAAAATGGGGTAACACTGATATAGTGTGGTAACAGCAGTCACTAACATGTTCCAGTAAAAAAATATTGTTGCACAAACATTATTATGAAGTGAAAAGGAAACATTGCAGTATGTTGCTGAATTGTTTGACCATTACAAACTATTAGTGCAGAATTGAATATCATTGAGCATTTGAACGATAAAAATTTAAACAGCAGTTGGCACTAGTGGTGGGGATGGAGCGGAGCAGTTCTTGTGACGTCATCACCCGGTAGTACCGAGTAAACTATCGAGTGAATGTAATGTGGCGGCACGTTTAAATACGTTATTGGTATGGCAACGTAAATTCAATGCCTTTTCTCACAACATAACCATTTTGCTGAATACAGCAATGTTGCATTCTGCTGGAGAAGCCGACCTGCTCATTTCATCCTTGTGATGCCTCTTGATATAATCCCACAAATTTGATATGCCACCACCCGTCGCGTAAATGCGGCCGCAAAATTTGCATTTTGCTTATTTTTATCACCAGTAATTTCAAAGAACTGCCATGCATCAGACAGTTTTCGTGGCATTTGTGGTACAAATTTCTGTAAAAATTTATGCAATTCCTTAAATTTTCTAAAACATGAATACCATCTCAAAAAATGGGATTAAATACCAAACTAATGCCACAGTTATTATCTACTATGCTTTGCATTATCTACAAAACACAACAAGCAGAGGAAATATAAATGCAAATTAAGAAACACAGACTGAATACAGGCATAATACTCTTACAAGGGGTGGCCACGACGTTTGGATCATGGAGTATCTTCAAACTTTGTACACATTTAGTAGTCCATTAGGACAAGATAATGTGCAAGTAGTAAGGTGTACTGCTAAGACGTTTTCGAGAAAATCTCAAGATAAGTTTTTGCGTCAAATATGTACAAGTGCGTTGCGATCATGAGCGCGAAACGGTGGTGGTCGAGTGGTTAGCGTTCAAGCTCCGTAATCTCTGGCTCGCTGGATCGAGTCCCGCTTGTCGTTTTGTTTTTCAACACTGGTCAAATTCTTTCATATACATTACAATTCAAAGGTAATATACTGAAAAAAAGTATATTTACATGAACTTTTATTGGATTTCCAACGTTATTTGGCTCTCTACTAATGTTTATCATTACAAAAAGTATCTTTCTTTCTTTCTTTCTTAATCTGTTTACCCTCCAGGGTCGGTTTTTCCCTCGGACTCAGCGAGGAATCCCACCTCTACCGCCTCACAGTTGGTGTCCTGGAGCGCGAGAGTTTGGCTCGGGTATACAACTGGGTAGGATGACCAGTACCTCGCTCATGCGACCTCACCTGTTATGCTGAACAGGAGCCTTGTGGAGAGATGGGAAGATTGGAAGGGATAGGCAAGGAAGAGGAATGAAAGTGGCCGTGGCCTTACATTAGGTAGGGGCCTACATCCCGGCATTTACCTGGAGGAGAAAGAAATGGGAATCTACGGAAAACCACTTCGAGGATGGCTGAGGAGGGAATCGAATCCTTATCTACTCAGTTGACTTCCCGAGACTGAGTGGACCCCGTTCCTGCCCTTGTACCACTTTTGAAATTTCGTGGCAGAGCCGGGAATCAAACCCGGGCATCTGGGGGTGGCAGCCAATCGCACTAACCACTCCGCGACAGAGGTGGACTACAAAAAAAATATAATTTATAATTATCAACAAGTAAACGGCCCAATGCATAAAGTATTCCTGAAAATGTATGCCTGTCGTGATTTGTGAAATCCCCCATACCCGACAGTGAAATCGAGTAAGGTACCCGGAACTGCTTTGCACCTGGACGCTTTGACCTGCAATATATATGAAAAACAAAGAGTGAAAAGCGAGACTCGATCCAGTGATCCAGCGATTACGCAGCTTAAACGCCAACCACTCGACCGTCGCCACCTCGTGCTCGTGACCGCAACGCACCGGTACACATTCGACGCGAAAATTCTCTTGCGATTTTCTTGAAAACGCCTTAATAGTACGCCTTACTATTTGCACATTATCTTGCCCTAATAGACTAGTATAAATGTACAAAATTTGAAGATGATCAGTGATCTCAAAGTCGTGGTCTCCCCTTGTTAAACACGTGTCGTGCGCTACACTGTGCTCTGGTCCTCCGCGAGTACTTGCAGTTTAAGCGGAGGGGATCGGTGGTGCGCTCTACCGCTACAACCGGATTACTCATCAGTATTACTCGCTCCGTCCCCACCTCTAGTTGGCACATTCTCAGCCAACAGTGGTTTGGCTCCTTGGGTGAATGGTCATTGTAGTTGCCTTCGGTTCAGAGGGCCCCGGGTTTCATTCCCAGCCAGGTCGGATGATTTTAACCTTAAATCATTAATTTTTCCTGGCTCGGGGACTGGGTGTCTGTACAGTCCCAACATTCCTGTGACTTGCACACCACATAACACTATCCTCCAATATAATAACACGCAGTTCTCATACACAGCGGATGCCGTCCATCCTCATTGCAGGGTCTGCCTTGCAAGGGCTGCATCAGGCTAGCAGTCATCATCATAAGTGTTCTGCCATGTGGCAGGTCTTCACATGGCAGCCTTCCATGCAATCCTGTCTCTTGCCACCCTCTTTGTTTCCTCAAACTTGTATTCTATCCTTATACTGTCCAGCATCTGATTTCTTCTCCATCCTCTTTGTCTTTTTCCATTTACCGTTCTTTCTATAGCATCTACAAGCAAGCAATCTCTCCTCATCCAATGTCCAATACAACTGTGCTTTCTCTTCTTGATTACTTTTAATATATTTCTCTCTTCCCCAACTCTTCTCAAGACTTCTTCATTCTTTACTTTTTCTATCCATTGTATTCTTTCCATTCTCCTCCAAATCCACATCTCAAATGCTTCTAGTCCTTTTTCGTCCTCTTTTCTCAATGTCCATGCCTCAGCTCCATACAGTGCCACACTCCATATAAAGCACTTCATGAATCGCTTCCTCAAGTCTCTATCCATGCCCCCACAAGAAAGTCTACTCTTCTTATTAAATTCTTCCTTCACAATCGCAATACGAATTTTCACCTCTCGATTGCACCTCATGTCCTCTGTTATTACACTTCCCAAGTATTTGAAAGCATCCACCTGTTCTATTATTTCCTGCCCTAACTTTATGGTTGTCGTCACTTTTCTTGTGCTTATCACCATACATTTTTTTTTTTTTTTCGTATTCATTCTCATTCCAAATTCTTCACAGACAGCATTTAGATCTGTTAGCATCGCCATCATAGCCCGTTCATTCTCTGCCAGTAGGACCATGTCATCAGCAAATTGAATACATTCTATTCCCCTATTACCAACTTTCACTCCTCTTTTTCCATTCATGCATTTCTGGATAATCTCTTCCAAATACAGGTTAAAAAGTATGGGGAAGCGACAGCAGTAGCCTTGTCTTGCTCCCCTTCCAATTGTGGTTTCCTCTGTCATCTCATTCCCTATCTGCGCTCTTATCTTCTGCTGTAGATACAGATTCTTAATCAGCTTTCTCTCCTTCCAGTTGACTCCGTTCCTGCTTAGAATGTCCATTAACTTTTTCCACTGTACTCTGTCAAATGCTTTTTCTACGTCAATGAAGGTTCTGAAATCTTCACATTTCTTTGAATTCTTTTTATTTTCAATCGGTACCATTACTTCTGAAAGAAAATCATCTGGCCATTCGCCGCTTTCATATATCTTATTACAGAGGTATGTTAGCTCTTTCACTCCTTTATTTCCAAGACTCTTAAATAGCTTTGTCGGTAATCCATCAATCCCACTTGCTTTGCGATTCTTCACTTCTTTCAGAGCTTTTTCTACCTCTTCCAAAATGCTGTATCCTATTTCATCTTCTATTACTCTTGTCTCATCTTCTGTTTCTATATCATTTGTTCTTTGATCATACTCATATAGGCACTCTACATACTCTTTCCACCTTTCCCTTACTTCTTCAGGTTTATACACCAATGTGCCATAATTTCTATTTCCATACTGGTCCTGCTTTTCCTCCCTTAAAATACCAGTTTTGAAGCTAATTTATCCATCATTTCATATTTCCCTTTTCTAGTTTCAATTTTCCTCACATCTCTCTTTTATCCATGTCTTCCTTGCTTGATCTGTTTCTCTCCTTAATTCATTGTTCAGTTTATTGTACATTCATTTCCCTTCCTCTGTTCCTACATTCCTCCTTTTCCTTCTCTCCTCCATCTTGCTCAGCATTGCATTTGTGACCCATTCTTTCCTTATTCTTGCGGATGTCCTTTTCTCTACTACTACTTCTGCAGAATCTGTGAGGTTTTCTTTCATCCTCTTCCATGTCTCATTTGGATTTTCTTCATTAGAACCTCTATTCCACTTTGACATAAATATGTCTTCCAGCTCCTTGTCTTTACCTTTTTCCTTTAGAATTTCTAGGTCAAAATTTTCTCTTGGTTTACCCTTTCTCACTTTTTTCAATCACATGTGCAAATCCCCCACCACCAGGTTGTGGTCTGCAATAGCAATAACCACACTAAATTGAAATTAAAGCCAACATTGGAAACTTCTGTACCACAGTTAGTCAGCTGTATTTGGAAGGTAAGTAATGCTAGTTATATATTCTAGAAACATTTGCTACAAGGAATTTTTCAGATATATGTATCACTTGTATTAGCATTTTATTAACAGGCATAAATAATAATATTCTTCTTCTTACAATTTGGTTTACGTCGCACCGACACAGATAGGTCTTATGGCGACGATGGGAGAGGAGAGGCCTAGGAGTGGGAAAGAAGTGGCCATGGCCTTGATTAAGGTACAGCCACAGCATTTGCCTGGTGTGAAAATGGGAAACCACGGAAAACCATATTCAGGGCTGCCGACAGTGGGATTCGAACACACTATCTCCTGGATGCGAGTTCACAGCCGCGTGCCCCTGTAAACTTGTCATCTGCTCTTTGAATACTTGCGCTCATATGTAAGCTTCTCCTGTCGTAGTTTCTGTGATTATCTCTCATTCTTCATGCCATTCAATACGGCACCTCCTTCTTCTAATACTCCTTGAAATTTACAAACTATAATCTTAATACAACCTGTGACAATAAAGTTTGGTGAATAGTCGTGTACTCTCAATATAGATGAAAAATGCACGGCAGTGACCTTACTAGTCCTTCGATATGTAAATGTAAATGACTTTTTTTTTTCCTCCGATCTACAGCATTGAAGCCGTATTGATCTACTAAGGAGAAAAATAATAATGCCCAACCTACGCAGCTTAATCTAACATACACATTTAATAATTCCTGTAAAATAAACATATCTGACACCAAAGTAAGGAAAAAAGCCATATTGATATAAATAATAATCAAATGGCAACGAGGCAGAGTGGTCTGTTGTCCCTAGTATAAGAGAGTATGGCAGTATGGCAGTGAAAAACTAACTGGTAACATTGCTGTGTAGAGTACGATGTTGTGTCAGATTTGCATCTGCACTTTAAACAAAGAGTATATCACTTCCGGCCGGGTTTGCACTCAGCATATTCTTTCTTGAACACTGACCTCTCTGGTTCTCTACTTAAGTTGCAAACCTGGCTTCGTATTTCCTCCACTGTAGTGCCAGTGTGCAATTTTTCACCTTACGTTTCATTACTGTTGACCACTATTTGAACTCTATTGTCTCACTATATTTATTATCTTTAGAATCCAGACAAATCACTACCTTAACTGAAACCATATTCGCTCACCATTAACTTGGACCCTCAGCTCATATACCAACCATCTCCACATATTAGCTTTATCCTTAACACCTATCCAATTTACAATCACACTCTTCCTCATTCACTGCACACTTTACCGCCTACGAATTTAACTATTTAATCACTCTTGTCATAGTTACGAATAACACACAAACTCCGCAATTCTCATGTGCACACCAATTTACTTTCTACTGCAAATTGCCTTTTTTGCTTTTTGTCACTATGCCTTCGTCCAATTTGTTCTTCTTACCCCATATCTCCCTTAGGCTCAAACTTCTCCCTTTCGCCAGGGTACCCCTTGCTTCTTCTTCCTGTCTCCCAGCCGTAATTTCAGTTCCTTTGTGTGCTCTTGTCACATCTTGTGTTTCTGCCCCCACAATCACTTCCTGTATCTTCCTTTCTTCTCTCTCACAGGCCTTCGTCCTCTGCTCCTTAAATAATGCCCTGGTCTCGCTGGTTTCCTTCCTTATTTCCCTCCTCATCTCAGCTGTTACCTCTCTGGCTCCTTCTTCGATTGATTTGTAAATAGCTTCTATTAAGTTAATTCCTTCTTGCTGCGAGCTTTGGTCCAGTGTCTTATTTTCTTTGGTTCTTTCTTTATTTCCAGGTCCGTCTTCACCCACTTGACTGTCTCTGACTTGCCTTTCTTCCACTCTCTTCCCCACTACCCCTTCGTTCTTCCTATTCTCTTCCATTTCCTGTAATTTCTTCGCTGTCCACACTCTGGTCCATAGTCCATTGGATACTACTAGCTGTTGCCCCTTAATGTAGGCTCTTAACCCTTGTATTTTAGCCCTAACTAAATGTTTTTCCAGGGTGTTTATATTCTTTACACCTTCTCTTCCCATGTCCCTTTTAATCCAAATTTTTGTGCTACGTATATTATCTGCGCCTCTTATCACTACTTCCGCCATCAGGGTAGAAAACAACTTCACTTTTATCGGCCTGTCACCCCGTTTTTTACCTATCCTTTCCACATCATCAATATCAACTTCACTAAAATTAATTTTCATCATTTTCTGAATAACTTCCACAACTTTGTAGCTTGTCAGCACTTTGTCTTCCCCTTTGTCTTCCGGCACTCCATATATAAATAAGCATTTTTTCCTGCGTTCTCGGTTGCTGTCTTCAATTTCTGCTTTCAGCTTCACCACCTCTTCTTCCATCTCCTTTATTTTTGCCTTTAGTGATATCATTTCTCTCTCGCTGTTTTCCACTTTGTTCATTGTCTCGTCTGTTTTTCCCTGTATCCAACGCCTCATATGTTCAAATTCCTTCATTTGTTCTTTCATCATATTTTTAATCTGCTCAAACGGGCATACTTCTTCCACCACTTCTTTCACCACTCTTCTTATGACCTCCACGTCTTCCCAGTTCGTGTTGCCACTGGAAGTCGGGCCGGGGTTCACCTCCACACCTCCTATGGCTAACAGTACCATAATCACCGCTGCCACCAGTATCATCTCGCCCATCATTCTTGTTTCCACTTTACCTCCTTTATTTCTAACTGTTTCCTTTTTCCATCTCCCCTGCCATCTTCCAATAGCTGCACGATATTGATCCACACCAATCATCTTCCTCTTCCCTCCCGTCTTACTTTTCCACTCACCGGTCACACTCCACACCGGCTCTACCGGCACCTCACTCAGCACTTATGTCACCGAACGCTGACTAGGTTAGACTGAGTCCTTCGAAATAGTCCCCTCCCATAACTATACACTGCTGAGATCGGCGATAAATGTCCTGGAAACTTTGCAAGAAGGCTTCCTTTGGGATGGTGTTCAAATGCCTCGTCACGTTTCGTTGGATGTTAGGAATATCGTCAAATCTCTTTCCTTTGAAAGCGAGTTTGAGTCGTGGGAAAAGGAAGACGTCTGGAGGATTTAGATCTGGCGAGGCTGGGGAATGTTCAAGTTACACCACCCCTTTTTTTGCCATGAACTGTTTGACGATATTGGCTGTGTGTGGGCGAGCGTTGTCATGGACAAAATACCACGAACCTTGTGCGTACTGGGGTCGTGCCCAGCGTAGACGTTTCATGAAACGGGTCAAAATTTCAGTGTACCGTGCAGCATTCAACGTCGTTCCTTCAGGTAGAAATTCCTTGTGGATATTGCCTTGACTATCGAAAAAGGTGATGAGCACCGTTTTGATGCGTGACTTTTCGGCTCTGACTTTTTTCCGACGAGGGGATCCCGGAGAACGCCATTCCATGCTTTGCTGTTTCGTTTCAGTGTCGTACCTGAGACACCAGGTTTCATCCTCCTTGACAATACATTTCGAGAAGTTTGGTGTCGCATCCGCCGTTTCGACAGAATTCTGTGAAGCCTCTAAACGTGCCTGCTTCTGATCGTCAGTCAAGCGATGTGGCACAAGACGAGAACACGTTTTCCTCTTCCCTAACTTCTGGGTAGCGATTTGTCACACGGATTCACGGTTAATCTGCAGTTCATCCGCTAACATGCGCACAGTTAATCGCCGATCGTTCGTGATTAATGTCGTCACCATCTCAATGTTTTCGTCACTGACGCCGGTCGCCGGTTTTCCGCTACGGGGGTTGTCAGGAACGCTTTCCCGGCCTCCTCGAAAACGGGCGAACACATACTTCAAGGACAGTGCATGATTTTCATAAACACGTATCAGCATCGCATGCGTTTCTTTCGGTGTCTTGCCAAGCTTAAAACAAAACTGTACATTGATCTTTTGGTCGCCGGGCTGAGTCGCTCAGACGATTGAGGCGCTAGCCTTCTGACACCAACTTGGCAGGTTCGATCCTGGCTCAGTCCGGTGGTATTTGAAGGTGCTCAAATACGTCAGCCTCGTGTCGGTAGATTTACTGGCACGTAAAAGAACTCCTGCGGGACAAAATTCCGGCACCTCGGCGTCTCCGAAAACCGTAAAAGTAGTTAGTGGGACGTAAAGCAAATAACATTGTGATCTTTTGGTCGTTCATGTTCCTGTTCGCAGTTCAGAACCAACGGACTAAACGCGCACTGTGCCAAACAGGTCTTACAAGGCACACACACGATGCTCAACTAAACAACGTTGGGAGCAGGGGGTCAAAACTTGCTGCTACGCAGGTGCAGCGTTGTGTCTCGCCAGTGTTGCCGGATCGACCGTTCTGACTTCATTCACCAAACTTTGCCATAGGTTGTATATTCCATCAGGTTTCCTTGTTTCCCATTAACGTTTTCTAATCCTTTACCATAAACCTTGCCTGAACAACTTACAATATTAGCAATATTATGTCTCTTCCTCATTTCCATACATCTACTCTCGCATTCCGTAGATATCTCTGTATATCTCTTTGTTGTTCCATTGTTGTACCTGTTGTCTGTATCTTCTCAACTAATTATTTTACTTTCCAGTCTGTGTTGTTCTCAGTCTTCCCTATCTCTTTCCTCGGATCATCAAATTTCTCACGAATTGTTTGGGTTTGTTTTGTTAAGTCATTTTTATTCCTTCAATTTCATCATCCATTTTCTTAACCACTGGCCCGGCCCCACTGGGCCCCCCCCCCAAAATGTTTCTTGAAACTAGAGCGAGGATCAGCCGTTGTTTTACGTACGATACGAACAACTTATAACTTACGCCGAAATGACGAATTAAAGCGACAAAGAATCTACTAGCAGGGCTCAATACGACCATTCATAATTCTCCAATTTTGTACTGCTTGAATGAAAGGAAGACATTTAGGATTGTGATGCGCGGGGATATTTCACTGTAGAGGCCTCAGTATTGGGAATGTGTTGACAAATGCGAAAAGATGAGGAAAGGGGCAATTAGCCAGGGATTACTCAGTAGGGGGCCGGAACGTGACCACCGAGATAACGGGGTCCACGGCCAGAAACAGTTGAACAACATCGTGTCAGCTTTTGCAGATCAGTTCCAGGAAACTGGGGTTGTACCGTGGTTGAAAGATGTGCTGTGTTTAAGTTGCAGCGTTCGGAGGACTGTGACAGGATTGTGAGCTGCACGTTAGTTTCTCATTTTGTGCCATATAATAACTTTATTTGTCACTAAGGGCAAAATAATGTGCATCCTCGGTAAGTTACGATTTTTTTAAAAATTCTAACAGTAGCTAGACCGATCGCAGATGCGTACCTTAGTTCTATAGGTAGGTCTATATATTTTGTCAAATGCCCGGCGACTGATTGGAACCTCAAATGGCACCATCAAAAGTGCATGTAACTATCTTGTAATTAGCGGACGTGATAACTCAGTTCCAATGGTTCTTCTCATCAAGACGGCCGAGGCTTGAGTCGCAGTCGATGCATGAAACATTTTTAAAATGGGAAGTCACGTTCTATTGATACAGATTCTACTTAAAACACTAGGTCGCGTGCCTTACCTTTCTTTAGTACTTTTGAGTAATAACCGCATCATTTATGATGGTGTATTTTGAGTATCAACCATTCTTCGGGCTTACCTTGTACCTTAAATGGTGAGTGGATGCAGTGGCGCACCCACGAAATAATTTAAGTGGCCAAGTCTAGGCCAGTAGCGTGGATACAACTTTTCCATGGAAGGGGTTGTGAAAAGATGTTTTATTTTGTATTTAGAATTTGCGTTATGTCGCACCGTAGGTCTTATGGCAACGATGGGAAAGTAAAGGGTTAGGAGTGGGAAGAAAGCGGCCGTAGCCTTAATTGTATGTTGAATGTTCAGTCTTCAGCCCTAAGGCTGGTTGGATCCTCAACAGCTACGCCATCAGCTGTCATTAAGGTGTGAAAATGGGAAACCACGGAAAACCTTATTTAGGGCTGCCGACAGTGGGGTTCGAAGCGGATGCAAGCACACAGCTGTGTGCCCTTAACCGCACGGCCAACTCGCCCGGTGGATATGAAAAGAAAGCCGGTACTACCGAGTCCGGTGACGGATCTTCTGTAGATATTGATGGTTTTGATTGTTACCATGTAATTATATCCAACAATCGAAATCATAGCTTCTGTACTTTAAAACGGCTGCATTATTGAAACTGTTCGTAAAATTGATAAAATCGTTCTTCGTTTGTGAGGAAGTAGAATCTTCATTAATTTTTTTTCTAAAAAAAAAAAAAAAAAAAAAAAAAAGGAACCACTTTGGTACTACGCCCCGTGAAGGTGACTACCTGCCAGGTCGTCGATATTTCGATCACGGGGGACTCATGGCCAACTCTATTGCACCCACAAACAAGGCTGTATCTTCCCGACCCCATGCCTTTCTTAACTCTGCCAGTGGCGGGCATCGAATGCAGGATGCCTTAAGTCTAATTCTAAAGGAGACCTAAAAGTAACAAGCCGACCCCGCAGTGTAGGGGTAGCTTGCCTGCCTCTTACCGGAGGCCCCGGGTTCAATTCCCGGCCAGGTCAGGGTTTTTTACCTGGATCTGAGGACTGGTTCGAGGTACACTCAGCCCACGAGCTTTGAGGACCTATCTGACGGTGAGATGGCGGCTCCGGTCTAGAAAGCCTAGAATAACGGCGGAGAGGATTCGTTGTGCTGACCAGAGGACACCTCGTAATTTGCAGGACTTCGGGCTGAACAGCGGTCGCTTGGTAGGCGATGGCCCTTTTGGGGCTGTTACGCCATGGAGTTTGGCGTGGAAAAGTGTACAGAGAAGGAAGCGACACCCCTGCGAGGCTCTTTAGCTTCCAGCTAGTTCTTCTGTCCGGTCTCGTGCATTTAGGACAGTTGGAAAACGTACGCCTTAATAAATGCTCTTCATAAAACCTGTGTAAACATACTAACTGAATCTATTTATAACAGTAATCACAAACGCCTCCTTTTCATGTGGTTCAGTTGGTTGAGTCGCTGTCCTTCTGAGTCCGAGTTCGCAGGTTCAAATCCCGACTTTGGTCGGTGGCCCTCAAAACGGTGTTGAAATGGCAACGGCACCATGTCATTGGTTTCTGGCACGTTAATACAAATTATACATACGAATATTAGCGTCATAAAACTGTAACTTTATGCTACTATATTCTGCACCCCAGGCTTGCAAGGGAAACGAATTAACAATTTGCTTTACGTCGCAACGACACTGATAGGCCTTATGGTGACGGTGGGATAGGAAAGGCGTAGGAATGGGAAGGAAGCGGCCGTGGCCTTAATTAAGGTACAGCCCCCAGCATTTGCCTGGTGTGAAAATGGGAAACCACGGGAAGCCATTTTCAGGGCTGCTGACAGAAGGGTTCGAATCCACTGGCTCCCGAATGCAAGCTCACAACTGCGCTGCCTTAACCGCTAGGGAAACTAATAGGACAAGGTAAACACTCCCTAGCATATGTTGTGACATATATTTTGCTTTACCAACTAACAAAATATCTATACCCATACTCCTTACATTCTATATTTACTTATTTATTTATTAGTGCCTTTTTTTACAGTGGCGAAATTAGGGCTCGAGGCCCTCTCGTATACTTAACCACATACTTATCAAAATTTTAAATAAAATACTGAGATACGTAAAACAGTTAAAACTACATAAATTAATAGAATTAAAAAATAAATTTAAATAAATTACTAACTAAATTAATATTAAAACTAATTAATATTAAAAAGTGCGGCTCCATGGCTAAATGGTTAGCGAGTTGGCCTTTGGTCACAGGGGTTCTGGGTTCGATTCCCAGCAGGGTCGGGCATTTTAACCATCATTGGTTAATTTCGTTGGCACGGGGGCTGAATGTATGTGTCGTCTTCATCATCATTTCATTCTCATCCCGACACGCAGGTCGCCTACAGGAGTCAAATGAAAATACCTGCACCTGGCGAGTCTAACATGTCGTCAGACACTCCCGGCACTAAAAGCCATACGCCATTTAATTTCAGTATTAAAAACTCTTAAAAATGACTAATCCTCAGGCACGCACACATTCACACTTCAACCATTCAGTCAGCTGTCCTCAGCAGGTAGTCTCGGCAGGTGACTTTAAATCTTAATAAAGAGCTAGTTTCTCTGACCTGAGCTGACAGGGAATTCCATAATGTGGCGCCGATCATCACAAATAATCTATTAATTTTATTTGTGCGGTGCAGTGGAATAGAAAGGATCTAGAACGTGTATTTAAGTTGTGAAATGATGGTAAAAAGGTGAATTTAGAAGAAATATACAGTGGCTGACTTTCAGCTAACACTCCTAAACACTCGTTAAAGTGTGTAGCTGCCGACGTTATCAGGCTTCAGCCATGAGACAGCCTGAGAGTATGGGGTGGTATGAACATCGTACCCGATGTTGTAAATAAATCGCAGGCAGGAATTCGGTGCTCGTTGAAGTTTAAGTGTTTCTTCTCTCGTCATATCAACTAAAACAACGTAACAGTAATCAAGAATAGGGAGAATGAGTGTCTGTATTAGTTTGGTCTTTAGCTCAAATGGAAATATATCCCTCTGCCGTTTAAGAGGGTGAAGCACTCCAAAAGTCTTTTTTACGTATTTCTTTAGTGTGACCAGAACAATCAAGGGTTTCATTCATAATTAAGCCGAGATTTTTAACCGTTTTACTGTGGAGAATAATGTTACCATTCAGTAGGATAGACGGGACTGCGACATTGTTTGAGCAGCTCAGTAATTTTCGTGGTCCAATTATGATTGCCTGAGATTTTGTGGAGTTTAGTATAAGAGAATTTCGTTGTGCATATATACTGAGTCATCAGAGGTCATTGTTAATATCTTGTCTTGCAGTGTCGATATGTTATTTCCTGTCACGGATGGTATGCCATTGATATAAATACAGAAAAGTAAGGGCCCTAGAATACTGCCCTGCGGGGCACCACTAAGTTTCATTTTCCACTTAGAGGCCTTGTCGTTTACTGTTACACGCTGTTGATGGTTACTCAAATAATAACTAAGAAACTTAAGCGCAGTCAGGACGAAATTTAGCAGTTCTATTTACTTTATCATAGTCGGAATTTCTCTAGTGTCAAAGGTGCTACTGAAGTCAAGAATGATAAGTTTAGTGAGCAGTCGTTTATCTATAGCGTTTCTTCTTACCTTCAAAAGTGCTGTCGCGGTACTGTGACCCTTCTTAAATCCAGATTGCAAAGGGTCCTAAGGAGCATTTTTATTTAGGTATTCCAGAACTTGCTCATATACTAAACGCTCAAAGGCTTAAGAAAGCGCAGGGAGTATGAACACAGGACGAATGTTAGAGTGATTGTGGGTCTAAACTCTTAGGTACCAGTATAATATTCAATATTGTCTGTTTTCCAGACAGTAGGGAAAATTCCGTTTAGTAAACAGTAGTTCAGTATGTGCCTCAGTATAGGCAGGACAGCACCAATAACGTTATGTATAAAAGTAATAGGAATATCATCTACACGCGTGGCCTTTGATTTATTCGAGTACTAAGCCTTTTTAACCTGATTTTCTGTGACACTGTGAAATGAGAATGGTGGATTGGCTGCAGGAGAGGGCGGTGATTCGGTGCAGTTAATTGGGGTAGGTTGAATATTTATTCTACTAGAGTAATCGTTCATTTCGTCATGTAGAATTTCAGGAGTTGTCTGGCTCTGTCGATATTTTCCTATTCCCAGAGCTCTAAATTGGTCCCATGCGCGATTGGAATTAAAGTTCTTAGCTAAATTCCGGAAATATGCACATTTTTTATTTCTGATTAACTGTTTTGTGCGATTTCTTAAGATGCGGTAAGATTCGAAGTCTGTGTCATCTAAGGTTTGTTTATAATGTCGAAATAACGAGTCACGGTGGGCCATCATTCTCTTGGTTTCAAATCTAGCCATGGAGAAGGGCGAGAAACCTTTATTCGACGTGTGTGTGTATGTGTTTCTTTGCTGCATTAATCGTATAAAATGTCACTTCTTTACAGCTTATCACATGACCATTATTATAATAAAATTACCGTATTTATATTCTGGCTTGGGGACTTGGTATTTGTCCCAACATTTTCCTCTTCATATTCAGACAACATATTACACTACCAAGCACCAAAGAAACACACAACATGATTACATCCCTCCATATAGGGTTGGCGTCGGGAAGAGCATCCAGCCGTAAAACAGGGCCAAATTCACATGTGCGACGCAGTTCGCACCCGTGACCCCACAGATGTAGGAAAAACGGAAGAAGAAGAAGAAGAACAAGATTATGATAATGATTACTATTAGCTTCCGGAATCCGCACGAATCCACTACTCTTACTTGGATCCAAGGACACTCATTTCCTTTTAGGTACTCTATACCACCTAAACTCTGGAAGTTTGGTCACCTATCAAAATAAATGGCCCCCCCCCAAACTGAAATCCTGGCTACGCTACTGTTCTTAACCTCACTCAAGATTGTTGTAATGTTCTTGCTATTCTCATCATCCTTTGACTACTCTTTATTCTACACCTTATCTGGTCCGCCACTTCGTCAACTTCATGTATCTTCTCGATTCTCACTTCAGTTTCATTCACTTTCTTGTAAACTTTATTCCTTTATTAAATTCTGTATTCTCTGATCAGTATTATTGAAATCATCTGAAATTTTAGAGATTTTTGACCTATCATTTTGCCTTTTATTTCTCTTTCATTTTCTCAAAATTTTCACTCATACCTTCTATCATTAGGTATTTTTCTTTTTTCCTTTATCTCTTTCTCCAAACTTCTTATGTCTGTCTTAGAATTACTTATACATTTCCATTAAGAACTTAATAATGACCGTATACTTGTCTGGTTGTGTACTCTTATCTCCCTGTGATAATCTTGCAGTTAATCATTATTTTCCTCGCTCCTAACTTTTCTTATATCCCCCCTTTCGTACATTGTCTCTCCAACTGCCAATTTCTCTGTATATCTTTCTAAGATCCCCTCCTGAAACTGTTCTTGATTATTATTATTATTATTATTATTATTATTATTATTATTATTATTATTATTGTCACCCTGACGGTCAACAATCATACCACTCCTTAACGTTATCATCTTTTCAGGTATTTCGTGTTACATATACCTACGCCTTAGTCCCGTTTTTTTCCTGATATGGGGTTGGGTACGAGGTGAGATGAAATTATATGGCATGTTTTTATGGCTGGAAGCCCTTCCTGTTGCCAGCCTCAGTTGAGGAGCTAATGAAGATGACATGAATGATGGTGAATGAAATTGGGTATGGAGATGGAAGGAATCCGCTGTGCCCTATGCATAGGAACTCTCCCGGTCTTTGCCTGGAAGTGAAAATGGGAAACTGCAGAAAACCATTCTCAGGACATCCGATAGTGGGGTTCGAACCCACTCGTCTCCCCAATGGAGAGCTTGGCTCCATAGCTCTAGCGTATTAACACGGGTTGCCACTCCGCTTGGATCGAGCCCAACTTAGCGGTGCCAATTTTTTACCTGTACAAGATCAATCTCTTTATATCAATATTTTGCCATGACTTTATATCATATTTTCCTTTATCCTTATAATTTTAAATTGAATACTTTCTTAATTAGTATAAATGATTCATATATAGTTTCAAAACGCCCATCTCCAGATTTCATGAAAATGGAGATAAAGACTGTTTGGATTTTGCTGTGGGAATGTCCACCGCTGTATACTATTAGTACGCATCAAAACCCGCTTTAACTGTTCAAAATTCAATGTCAAGGGGGGGGGGGCGTTAATTTCCTGCCAAAAGGAAGTCTATACGCGGCCAAATGATACGCATGCGGCGAGCTCATAGCGCAACTGCGAGGGGAAGCATTTGTGTTAACAGTGTGTTGTGTAGATGTGTGTTACTAATGAATTCTTGATGATTATGATGATGCTTGTTATTTAAAGGGGCCAAACATGTAAGGTCATCGGCCCCATTAAAGAATTCATCTCATAAACGTATTGAGAAGTTGCAAGGGCAAGAAGATATTACGTTACAAACAGCAGTGGAAATGCAGGGAAGCAAACGAATCAAGAGGTATGCTTTCTTATAGTAACATTGTTATTACGTTCCCGTCTTGTCAACGTATTTGCAGTATAGTATCAGAAACTGCATATTTATAATAAGCTTTAGAAAACATGCACTGTTGCATGAAGTCGGCGCGTGGTGTTTTGCCGAATCGGTCGTTCTGCTCTCTCATAAATGGCCGCAGTTCGAACATCAGCCGGTGAATGTTCGATTCGCGAAAGCCCGTACCATTGTGGCTCAACGGTTCTGGAGCTTCTAATATTACCTTACATGATCTCGTTCAGAAGCGAACTTCTCTTTCCTTCCTGATGCAGGCTCTTCATAAATACAGAGCTATGATTTAGTAAGCATAAACATTCTTATAAGTGAGAAGGGTCTTTATTACACAGGTACTCGGCAGCTGGACCTTTTGTCACACCAATGTGTCGCCATAATTCCCAAGGCCTACCACTGCGGAGATACTTATTTTTTGGGTGTGAAGAAGTTTCACTATATAGGGGATACAGAAGAACCTATGCCAATAAATCAAAATGTGTGGACTTCTAAACATTGAATCGTTTGTTGACCGTTTGAAGTGGTCTGAAGTGGGAAACCACGGAAAACCACTTCCAGGATGGCTGAGGTGGGAATCGAACCCACCTCTACTCAGCCGGGATGGTACCTAACTTCAGACCACGGCCGCTTCCTTCCCTCTTCCTTGTCTATCCCTTACAATCTTCCCATCCCCCGCAAGGCCCCTGTTCAGCATAGCAGGTGAGGCGAGGTACTGGTCATCCTCCCCAGTTGTATCCCCGGACCCAGAGTCTGAAGCTCCAGTACACTGCCCTTGAGGAGGTAGAGGAGGGATCCCTCACTGAGTCCGAGGGAAAAGGCAACCCTGGAGGGTAAGCAGATTAAGAAGAAGAAATTTACGAGGGAAGGTAGAGGTCTCCCGGCTTTAACTATCTGAATCTTTTCATCAAACGAACGGCCAGTAAATGGCTTTTCAAACTGATTTACAATTATATCCGTTTTAGACTCATCCATCGTTAATACCACATGTGCGCAAAATGTAATAAAACACCGAAAATACAATGAATTAACTCACTAGTTAGCCACAATTCAAGCACTGGAGGTAAGTCACCCCAGTGGCATTGGTCAGTTTCGTCACGTTGGTTTCTCGCTGGGGAGTAATCTGTGGGTCGCGTTCGCTGTAAAGTTGCCGACTTTCTCCAAGTTGCTAACAGATGGCAGAGGGTAGCACGGATATAGGGTGACAAATTCTGACCAACTTTCAATTGCAGCGACATCGTTCGGAGGGTTTCAGAACTACGTCTGCCACCGAATGCAATTTTAAGATTGAATGCCTTTCATCCTGAACTCGTCCATTCGCTGTCTCTTTCTTCCTAGAGTGGTGTAGACGGTGAGACTACACCAGCACCACACGTAGTCAAGCAACGGAACCAGTACAGTTGCGCGGACCTTTTGAACTTCTGAGAGATGAAATCGTTAATATTCGACTTGAAAAACCTAAAATCGTACATCAGACAGTTCTTTGTGTTATCATAACGCATGCAATGAATGCCTTGCATTCAAGGAGAATACGCCCCTGAGAGTAGTTAAAAATGGGATTCTATGTCGTAAGTGTGATGAATGGTACCATTTTCGTTGTGCAAATATTGTAAATAGGACTGATATTGAAGAAAGTGAGTGGCTGTGTCCCGAGTGTAAACAAACCGATAGTGAGGCAGAACAACAAGAAAGAGAGACATATGAAACTATAATTAAGATTTTAGGAGTGCTACAAGAAGATTTATGCGCTCTGAAACATGAAAATGAAAGCTTAAAGGACATAATAAAGAAACTGGAAGATAAAGAAGACATTGGAGAAGAAAGATCGCCGTGGACGGAAGTGACGCGTAGCCATTTTAGGCCTAATGTTAAACATATGGGAGAAACTACGTACAACTTAAAACCGGGAAAAAACTCTTTACAGTGCCAAAATAGATTTCAGTTACTTCAGCAAGTTCCAGAAGAAGACATACCAAGTTTTCCAAATAATTTTAAATCCAGTGGAGGTAACCTACAGAAGAAGAAAACCAACCGAAAGTCAGTAGCGGGTTTTCAGGTGCATCAGGTACAGCCCGGCTGCACTAACATTTCTCAAAACAATTGTTTATCATTTTCTGTATCCCTACATTTTTTGTTTAAAACATATTCGTTGAAAAAACCGAAGAGTGCGCTCTATATGTTGTGATTACTCAACATGCGTAGCGCTCATAGTTAAGCAAGCACCGCTGTTCGCTTCACTTACGAGTGCTGCGGACTGAGTGCAGCCCTCTCAATGCTCACAGCAGTGCGGGCTGACTTGTGACGTGTTACACAACGGTTGCCATGACAACGCTCAAGACTGTCATGAGTACGCATACGGTTGTATTTTGCGTGGTGCAGCCCAGCGAGTCTCTGGGATATTTGGCTGCTTGGCTCAAGCTGGGACGATATTATCCGAACCCAACCGAACGTGTAACCCACCCTCTCTGCTTAGGTTGAACACATGCGGGCTCCTACAGCATTGCTGCCAATATTAGTATCTCAATCTCACGCTAAAACATAATCAAACAAAGATACATTTACTACCGGTAGTATATTTTGTGGTGAGAGTTGTGGCTACTATTACACCAGCTGTAACAAGAAGCTTATTTTAAATTTGAACGTGTGGTGCACGGAGTATTCTTTCATAGTGAAAATAAATGTCCGTTGTTATAATGTGAATCGTGGCCGTGTGGCGGATTAATTGTGAGTGACCGGGCGAGTTGGCCGTGCGCGTAGAGGCGCGCGGCTGTGAGCTTGCATCCGGGAGATAGTAGGTTCGAATCCCACTATCGGCAGCCCTGAAAATGGTTTTCCGTGGTTTCCCATTTTCACACCAGGCAAATGCTGGGGCTGTACCTTAATTAACTTCTAGTTTCCAACATCTCATTAGAAATGCAGCAGCATAATGCATCTATAAAGAAAGTTTTTAGCGCAGAATCGAAAACTATACAATGTGAGTTAATAGACTGCATCTATACCTTCATTAGGGATGCTGTGAAAGAATAAATGTTAGAAACCTCTTTCTTTTCAGAGCAGGTCGACGATACAACTGATATCACAAAGAAATCGCAGTTTTCGGTGATACTTCGGTATATTATCCACAAAGGTGCGCTAGTTGAATGCTTTCTTGTTTTTTTTAAAGTTAGTTCGGATCGCACGGCGATTACTTTATTCAGCTTGCTGCAGACTGTATTGAGTGAAATTTCCTACAAAACTAAATTGATTGCCCAGTGTTATGACGGAGCTAGTGTCATGGCAGGTCATCTAAATGGTCTTCAAACTTAGGTCAAGGAGGATGCCCCTCAAGCATTATTTGTACATTGTTCGGCACACTGATTAAATCTAGTGGTACAGCAAAGTATTACCAACATATCAGAGTGCCGTATTTTTTTGCGAGTCTTGGTGGTATTCTTTCATTTACTCATTCATCAGCCAAAAGAACTTTCGTCGCTGATTCAGGAATTGCGAAGCGAATACCATCTGGTGTGGATACACGTTGGTCGTCACATGGGAAACTTCTGAGCGTGGTTGTCGAGGAGTGGGAGGGATTGAAATAAATTTTTGAAAGACTCATGTACGATCCTCAGTCAGACGAAAAAAACATTCGCCAATCAGAGGGATTGTTTAATAACTTTAATAGCTTCCAGTTCACAATTTTATCAATAGTATTCAATGATATTTTTGAGCTTGCTAATATATTATTTAACGTGCTCCAAAAGAAGTCTCTGGGCGTTTAGTTCTGCCTCTCAAAAGTAAGACCCACACGGCAACTGATACTAGGTAAAAGGAATGAAGAAACATTTAAAACCAGTTTTCGTACGGCTGAGAAGAAAACCAAAATTGAACTAAAAAGACATTCTGGTTTAAAAACAGAAAGTGAAATTTTTCTAAAGTATCGAGTGCTTTATTTTCAGATACAGGATTTAGTCTCCGTAGAGACTGATACAAGATTTTAAGATATGCAGAAGCTCCAATTTCTTTGCTTAGGGGATAGCTCTAAGTTTGAAGAATTTTCTAAAATCCTCCCTCTTGGTGGTCTAGAGAACTTAAAAATCTCTTATCCCACGACATTTGACACACACAGGTTAAAAAATGAACTTCAGTTTATCTATTCTGATTCCACTTACAAAAATACCAGTTTGGAGGAAATAATTGTGTCGCTCAATAAAAATGAACTCACGGACGTTTTCAAAGAAGCGTATAAATTATTTTATTTAATACTTACCATACCGTCTACCAGCTCCTCAGTAGAAAGAAGCTTTTCGTGCCTTAAGCGGATAAAAACCTACTTAAGGAGTTCAACATCGCAGGAGAGGTTGACTGGGCTGGCAACCATATCCCTGGAGAAGTCACTGCTCAGCGACTTGATGGATACAATGCCCTTTTACGATGACATCATTGACAAGTTGGCTGCTTCAAAGGACCGAAGAATAGATTTAACGTACAAGCAATAGACGTTACCGATTGTAATACTTGTTTTTTAGTTAATGTTATAGTTACATTGTGCTTTTTAAAGTAATTGCATGAAAGTTACACAGCGGATATTTGTAGACCATTATCATATCAAAAGATCTCCCCGATCCCTTATTTCCTCCTAGCTAGATTATCCAACACACCTATTCAAAATGTAGGCTACACATTTACTGCAGATGCGAGTGCTGGGCTGCACCAAACTTACAACCCACGAGCCGCCACTGCCGAAAGACAAGATCGCCAAAGATTCATCTCTACGCAGACAGTCAAGGGCGGGGTATGGCAGAAGGCATCAAGGATGAGCTGCAGAATCCAGAAACTGAGGTTTTAGGACTAATAAAACCAGGTGCCAAAACTGAAGACGTCCTTTCAAGTTGTGATCCTGTGTTAGAGAAGGACAATTATGTGGTAATTGTGAGTGGTACAAATGACATTGCTGCAAATGAAGGTGAGGAACTAATTATGACTCTCAGAGGTAAGATTTCCAAACTACCTGACTCAAAAGTAATTGTAGTTAATGTGCCACCTAGGTATGACCTTTTAGAGGACTCATGTGTGAACAAAGCTGTACATGATGTAAATATAAAAATCAAGAGATTATGTAAGAGTTTTAGAAATGTCTATGTAGTAGATACTTTAGGTCTTGGCAGGCAAATGTTTACTAGGCATGGGTTACATCTGAATGATAATGGAAAAGCAAATCTCTGTAGACAAATTGCTACAATTATCAACAGAGATTTACAAACTAATCTGTACTTAAGAAAACCCATACCACTAAACTGGCACATACAGGGAAACTTGCCAGAAAACCCAGACCCTTAAATCAAGATCTATGTACAAGGATCTGGGTTCCAGGGACGTTCTCAACTCATGAGTCAAACGTTACCCAATTGCAACAGTCAAGTTTTAGGGAGGAAGGAGGTCTGAGATTGCTCTTGGTAAAGTGTCAGAGTGTAGTAAATAAACCCTTAAAATTCGGTACATTGATGGAATCTTATGAGACTGATGTGGTGATAGGAGTAGAATCATGGTTGAGAGAAGGGGTGGGTAATAGAGAAGTATTTCCAGAAGGGTACACAGTCTATCGTAGAGATCGAGGAGATAAAAAGGGAGGGGGGGTGTTTATTCTGGTGAAGGAAACTTATTGTTCACATGAATGGTTTACCGATGAAAGGGATGAAATATTAGGGATAAAATTAGTTTGTCATAATATGAAGGAGGTGGGAATTATAGGAACATACAGGCCTGGAAGAGAGGAAAGAGACATGGAAATATTTGAGAAAATAATAGATTATACTCATAAAAACAATAATAATGATATGGTAATAATTGGGGGAGATCTAAACTTGCCTGAAGTTGAATGGAATGGAGCTGCAAGTGAAGCCCATGAACAGAAACTGGCAAATAAGTTAATTTGGGAGGGAGGATTTACACAAGTAGTACAAGAAACGACTCGTCTCAATAACTTACTAGATGTATTCTTGGTTAAACCATGGGAAATTGTTGATAAAACTGAGGTAATTGAAGGAATAGGTGACCATAAGGCTGTAATAATGGATGTAGGACTAGTACCAAAAAGGCTTAATAAGAGGGTCACACAAGACAAGAAATTATACAGAAAAACTAAAGTTGATGAATTTGGGACTTACCTTAAATCACAATTCAGTTGTTGGATAAGTGAAGGGAGTAATGTGGATACACTTTGGGCTAAATTTAAAGGAATCATTTGGGAAGGAGAGAAGAGATTTGTACCTGTTAAGAAGGGTAAAATGACCTCAGACCCTGTTTATTATACAAGGGAAATAAGAAAATTAAAAAGAAAATGTAGAATAGTAAACAGGAAAATCAAAGAGGGTAGGGAGAATAGAGAAACTAGAAAACAGCTAATGAGGGAACTGAATAGAGTAAAAAAGGAAGCAAAAGAGAATTATATGAATGGCATTCTTCAAGAGGGTAATGACCACAAAGGGAAATGGAAAAAGCTGTATTCATATATTAGGAATCAAAAAGGAAAAGGAATCCAAATTCCTACAATGG
This sequence comes from Anabrus simplex, assembly GCF_040414725.1. Classification (NCBI taxonomy): domain Eukaryota; kingdom Metazoa; phylum Arthropoda; class Insecta; order Orthoptera; family Tettigoniidae; genus Anabrus; species Anabrus simplex. Next base: position 624,069,658 of record NC_090266.1, on the reverse strand, counting down.
TGGGAGAAGGGGGTGAACACTATTTAACAGATACTGAGAAAGCAAACCTCTTCAGTAGGGAATTCAGAGATTCAGTAGAAGATTGTCAGGACTTGGAAACCATAACAGAAGATAGAGAGGGAGAGACACATAGGGAAACAGGAAGCTTGTCATTCACAAATGAAGATATTTTCAGAGAAATCCAACTGCTTCAGCAAGGAAAAGCAGCAGGAAGTGATCAAATTACTGGGGAGGTATTAAAGACAATGGGGTGGTATATAGTGCCTTATTTAAAATTTCTCTTTGACTATGTCATAAATAATAGTGTAATACCAAAGGAATGGAAGGAATCTATAATAATACCAATTTATAAAGGTAAGGGTGATAATAAAAGGAAACCAGAGAACTACAGACCAATCAGCCTGACCAGTACAGTTTGTAAAATACTGGAGAGTTTAATATCAAAGTACATCAGAGGGATATGTGATGATAAAAATTGGTTCATGAGGAGCCAGTATGGATTTAGAAAGAAATTTTCTTGTGAGGCACAACTGGTGGGATTTCAGCAGGACATATCAGATCAATTGGATTCAGGAGGCCAGTTAGATTGCATAGCCATAGATCTTTCCAAAGCCTTTGATAGAGTGGAACATGGAATATTATTAAAGAAATTGGAGGGAATAGGACTGGACATAAGGGTTATACGTTGGATAAGAACATTTCTAAATTCAAGGGTTCAGAAAGTCAAAGTAGGAAATTATATATCACAGGAAGAGAAAGTTTGGAAGGGAATTGCACAGGGTAGTATAATCGGTCCATTACTTTTCTTAATATACGCAAATGATTTAGGGAACAATATAACATCGAAAATAAGATTGTATGCAGATGACATAATTGTTTATAGGGAAATAAATAACATTGAGGATTGCTCAGAATTACAAAGGGACATTGAGAGTATCCAAGAATGGGTTGAAGAAAATAATATGAAGGTTAATGGAGGCAAATCAACTGTTACAACATTTACAAACAGGAGCTTTAAAACTGAATGTGAATATACCTTGGATGAGGTAGTTATCGCTAAAGATGGCAAGTGCAAATACTTAGGTGTGAGATTTGAAAGTAATTTGCACTGGAAGGGTCATGTTGATGACATTGTTGGGATAGCATACAGATCGTTACATGTCATAATGAGGCTACTTAAAGGATGCAACAAAGAATTAAAAGAAAAAAGTTACTTAAGTATGGTTCGTCCATTATTGGAATATGCAAACAGTGTTTGGGATCCTCACCAAGAATACCTAATAAAAGAACTAGATGGCGTGCAGAGGAAAGCAGCAAGGTTTGTAACAGGGGATTTCAGGAGAAAGAGTAGTGTATCAGAAATGTTAAAGGAACTTGGTTGGGAACCTTTAAGTAAGAGAAGGGAGAAAACTAGACTTATAGGATTATATAGAGCCTATACAGGAGAAGAAGCATGGAGAGATATCCGTGAGAGGCTTCAGTTGGAAAATAATTATATTGGTAGAACTGATCACAAGTACAAAATTAGAAGGAATTTTAGCAGAAGCGATTGGGGTAAATTTTCATTCATTGGGAAGGGCGTGAAGGAGTGGAACAGTTTACCAGGGGTAGTGTTTGATCCTTTTCCAAAATCTGTACAGATATTCAAGAAGAGAATAAACAACAACAGAGAAAATAAATGAAATGTTAGAGGGCATTCGACCAGTGCAGGATATTGTAAATAAAAAATGTGTGTGATTAAATTAATTCCATCCCCTGGTCTATGGAGTTTGGACAGCCCAAGTAGGGAACTGCCTGTAGGGGTGAAGTACAGTGGGGACTTCGAGGGCCCTGGGACCGCTACGGTAGCTGTGAAGGCCCTTCAGGAACTCTGAAAAGTGGTAGCAAAAGGGGTTCTGGTTAAGACGCAGCAGGTCGTTATGCTACTTATGTTCCAAAATGGGTAAAATATAAATATGTAAATAAATTCAATATTAATTTTAATCTTATACCAGTTGTATATTATTATTAGAAGTAATTTCACATACTGTATATGAGTTGACTATGTTTGTAAGATATTATAAGTAGAATTTTGTAAACAATATAAATTTATTAAGGATGATGTATGTGTTTAATAGAACAATTTATTAGCGTAAATTGTATAATATTGTATTCTAGGAAAATTTTCTTTGTCTCTTGTTAATTTAAAATTTAGTGCTTGACAATAATGTATTTTAGTGTACCATTTGCCACCGAGGTAGACACCTCATTTGCAAATAAAGAAATTTTGATTTGATTTGATTTGAATACTGATCTGCATTTAGGGCAGTCGCCCAGGTGGCAGATTCCCTATCTGTTGCTTTCCTAGCCTTTTCCTAAATGATTTCAAAGAAATTGGAAATTTATTGAACATCTCCCTTGGTAAGTTATTCCAATCCCTAACTCCCCTTCCTATAAATAATATTTGCCCCAGTTTGTCCTCTTGAATTCCAACTTTATTTTCATATTGTGATCGTTCCTACTTTTATAACCGCCATTCAAACTTATTCGTCTACTAATGTCATTCCACGCCATCTCTCCGCTGACAGCTCGGAACATACCACTTAGTCGAGCAGCTCTTCTTCTTTCTCCAATTCTTCCCAACCCAAACTTGGGAACATTTTTGTAACGCTACTCTTTTGTCGGAAATCACCCAGAACAAATCGAGCTGATTTTCTTTGGATTTTTTCCGGTTCTTGAATCAGGTAATCCTAGTGAGGGTCCCATACACCGGAACCATACTCTAGTTGGGGTCTTACCGGAGACTTATATGCACTCTCCTTTACATCCTTACTACAACCCCTAAACACCCTCATAACCATGTGCAGAGATCTGTACCCTTTATTTACAATCCCATTTATGTGATTACCCCAATGAAGATCTTTCCTTATATTAACACCTAGATACTTACAATGATTCCCAAAAGGAACTTTCACCCCATCAACGCAGTAATTAAAACTGAGAGGACTTTTCCTATTTGTGAAACTCACAACCTGACTTTTAACCCCGTTTATCAACATACCATTGCCTGCTGTCCGTCTCACAACATTTTCGAGGTCACGTTGCAGTTGCTCACAATCTTGTAACTTATTTATCACTCTATAGAGAATAACATCATCCGCAAAAATACAGAGCTATGATTTAGTAAGCATAAACATTCTTATAAGTGAGAAGGGTCTTTATTACACAGGTACCGTTACTCGGCAGCTGGACCTTTTGTCATACCAATGTGCGGCCATAAATCCCACTGTGGAGATACTTATTTTTTGGGTGTGAAGAAGTTTCACTATATAGGGGATACAGAAGAACCTTCAATCGTAAATATAATATTGCATACCGCCAAGTTTTACGTTTTATTCGTACAATTTACGGAAAGGCAGTGTGTTTGACGGTTATATTTATTTATTTATTTATTTATTTATAATCAGTGGTGAAGTTAGGGCTCGTGGCCCTCTTACACTTAACCACATAATTTACAGATAATACATATATAAAAGAAATGTACTATTCTATTATAAAATAAAAAAAATCGCTCAAAATTACAGCCACGAACATACTACTCTGGCGTAGCAGGGGGAGAGGTGATACTCCCACGTGGCGCGTCCCAGGTGACGGATAGGGGGGTCCTAACCGGCTTACCGGCGGACTTGAGGGAAATAAAATACCTCTCGCGCACCAAACACACAATCCCCTGTGGGTGGGGGACGCAGACGAAGTATACATCCACGGTATCCCCTGCCTGTCGTAAGAGGTGACTAAAAGGGGCGACCAAAGGATGATTGGATTAGAACCATGAATCTACTTGTGATTAGTACCACCACGCGGGGAACACCAAGGGTCGCAATTCCTTGCGCGTAGTCAACTATGTCAGGTACCAAATAGGTTTGTGATTAGTAGCACGCAGGAGCACCGCGCGGTCAGGCTTTTACGGTGCCTGTGATTAGTAGCACTTTTTGAGCGACACCAGGGTTCTGGCTTGCCTATGACTAGTACCCACTATATAAGGAACACCACGGGATAGTACGTGTCCCTGTGGTTAGTACACTTATGTGATGAAAATCATAGGTTTGCGTTGCCTGTAAATGTCGCCGCTATGTGCGAAACACCATAGGTCTGTATTACATGTGCGAATTTCATTACCTGTGAGTAGTACCATAATGTGTGGAATACCGCGAGTCTGCGATACTTTTGATTGGTACCGCGCCATGACAAATATCATCGTTGTACTTTCCAAGCAATAAGTAGGGGAGAGTGTTGTACCTTGGAACGTTTGTACCTTGGAACAGTTGCATTATCTTTGATGTTAGTAAACATTCTTTAGATCAGTTGAGTTGAGTTCATTACTTTGCCACCCTGGGCAGCAGAGTTTTTCTGGTGGCATCCATTGTGGTTTCAGTTCCAAGTTATTTAAGTGTAAAGCATTTTGGTACTTGAAAATATTTTTAAAGTGATTTCAAATCGGCATATTAGTAGTTCACACATGTAAAAGAGATTCCTTCAATATTTACACTAAGTTAGTATGTAAATGGACTAACTTCTAGACAGGTTACATTATTGTTCTACCTAACCTATAAAAAGAAATTCATGTTTTTTTCTGAAATGGCTACATCATGTACCGTGGAACACGCACACCTATTGTACCTTGGAACATGTTCCAAGGTACATTACAAGGTACACTATGTTCTTTTAGATGCTATTTTGAAACACTATCTTGTTCTTATTCTGTATTCACCTGAATCCAACTCAATATTAATAGATCTAGACCCAACAATCTGAAGCACTCTACAGATCTTGATCTTCTCTTGATCAAAACAGACGTCCTCTCATATCACATCAAATTATTAGGCCCTTCCCCACATCTGAAGAGAGGAAACCAGGGAGCACCAGGGGAAGAAGGAAAGGAAAGTCAACAATCCTAACAGCTACTCCTGACAAATATGATCGCCAACCTAACTTGTCCACTATGAAATAAAATAATGAATCTAAAACTTCGACTTCAAAGAAAAGGACTGAAAGGAATATTCTCAATTCAGAGGAACCTGATTTTGTGTCTGGTGGTTATCAAGCAGATTATGCAGCTGATCTGCTGGAAGAGCAGCAAGAGGATGACTTTGCATTAAGCCTACACTTTGATCACCCATGTCTTCCAGGAGAATTTGTTCTGATTCAGTTTCAAACAAAAAAGTCTCTCTTACATTATGTTGGTAAAAGACATGAATATGAGAAATGTTGTTCCGAGTATAAAATTCTGTTTTTAAAGAGACAGGGTAACACTGAAAACTTCATCTTTGATGTCATAATGAAATTGCCTCAGCCAAATGTCTCTGGTGGCACCCAGCAACAAAAGAAACAGATTCACTTTGAAATAGATTTCATAACTTCCAGGTACAACGTTCACTGAAACAAACATGTGTTTGATTGTGCTGTTGCTATAATATGAAGCGAAGCTGATAACAGAACTTGTTTAATCTGATTCTTTTTATTTTCTTATTAATAGTCATTTTCATCAAATTGTGAAGAGTCATTTTTTATTAACTTGTAATGAGAGAATAATACTGTGTCCAGTGACCTGTAATATTATGTATGTATGTATGTATGTATGTATGTATGTATGTATGTATGTATGTATGTATGTATGTATGTATGTATGTACAGATGAATAACATCATCATTTCTTGTAAAAATATAATATTTTTGTAATATTCCGTAATTCTGTCATAACTGTTAAAGTTGTTCCAAGGTACATGACTATGTTGTACCTTGGAACATGTTGCAGAGTTCAACAAAATGTTTTTTAAGAACTTAACTCTGACACTGAGCACAGTGCAAACTGCATTAAAATAGGTGGAAAGACCTATATTAATGGGGAATAATAAGTAGGATTCATGAAATACAACCAAAAGAAAATTAAAAAATTAAATGTCAAAACTGTTCCAAGGTACAACACTCTCCCCTACCATTATGAGAGCCCGATGACCTATATTTTGGACCCCTTTAGCTTGCAAGCATCATCGATTCAGTATGCATCATAGAAGCAGTCCCTTAGTCGGTATTACTGTTGTTTTCCGTCCGTTTCTGAGACTGAGGCATTGCGGGTCGGCTCCACTGATTGTTTTAACTTCATATCCATCCGTTCATTCTCCGTCCTCACGCTTTGAAATCTGGTCAGTGGAGGATTTTTATTTTGTCATTGCATTTCGTCTCATTTCGTGCCATCAGGGCCCCTTAAAACAACAAGCATCATCATCAAGCAAAATTACAGATTTGGACAACACATAATGAAGAAAGAAAGGAAAGTTAAATAAATAAAATAGAATGAAAGAAAAGAAATCACCGAGCTCGATAGCTGCAGTCGCTTACGTGCGGCCAGTATCCAGTATTCGGGAGATAGTAGGTTCGAACCCCACTGTCGGCAGCCCTGAAGATGGTTTTCCGTGGTTTCCCATTTTCACACCGGGCAAATGCTGGGGCTGTACCTTAATTAAGGCCACGGCCGCTTCCTTCCCACTCCTAGCCCTTTCCTGTCCCATCGTCTCCGTAAGGCCTATCTGTGTCGGTGCGACGTAAAACAACTAGCAAGAAAAAAGAAAAGAAATCCGTACCATAAATGTAAAAAGAAAGAGACAAAGTCATAACGAAAAGTAAGGTACATAAAGAGAACACAGTACGTAATAAAGTAAATGGAAATGAGTATGGCCATAAAAAGTGATCTATGTACGTGGGTTAGGAGCTAAATATTACGTACATTTGCACTGTAATAATAATATGTACATTTACACTACCTTGATAATATTCATAATAATAATTACCACAATCACACAACCTATCATACATCACCATGCACACGAAGCAATCAGCGGTATTCAACACTTAATCTCGACATGCAGTCTTACATTTTGATATTGAGTTGGGAGTTCCTGACAACAGCTGGGAGTGAATTCCAAAGTCGTGACCCAGTCACAACGAAGGATCTATTATACACTGAAGAGTGGTTGACGGGAATGGCGAGGGAAGTGCCAGATCTCGAGTTACAATTATGGAATGAGGATAATAAATGGAATTTTGAACAAATGTATTTGGTTAGATTTTCCTTCTGGGTACGATATATCAAGGTAAGTATGTGGAATTTCCGTCGCCTCTCTGGTTTCAGCCGGGAAAGAAATGTGTAACTAGGGGTTATGTGAACATCATAACTCAAGTTAAAAACAAATCGAAAACCAGAGCTTAATCCTCGTTAAGTTCCATAGTTTGTTCAAGGGTCGCATCATCGAGGACAATGTCGCAGTAGTTATGTTATTTCTTATGTGCCCAGACCAATCGAGAGTTTCAGTCAGAGTCATGCCTAGGTTCTACACTTCCTTACTGAACGGGGTTACGGTGGCATTTTTTTTTTTTTTTTTGCTAGTTGCTTTACGTCGCACAGACACAGATAGGTCTTATGGCGACGATAGGACAGGAAAGGGCTAGGAGTGGGAAGGAAGCGGCCGTGGCCTTAATTAAGGTGCAGTCCCAGCATTTGCCTGGTGTGAAAATGGGAAACCACGGAAAACCATTTTCAGGGCTGCCGACAGTGGGGTTCGAACCTACTATCTCCCGAATACTGGATACTGGCCGCACTTAAGTGACTGCAGCTATCGAGCTCGGTGCGGTGGCATTTAAAGTCACCGGAGGAATAGCATAATTCTTATATATGATGTTTAATAAGTTCTGAGAACCGATAATGATTGATTGAGTTTATTTGGGGGTTGAGGAGGAAAGCGTTTTCAGTGGCGTACCGGTACACATTGATTTGTTGAAGGTCGGAGTTAATATCTCTTATTGCGTTCGATATATCATTTATTTTAACGTGGCAGTAAATTTGGAGGTAGTCGGCAAAGAGGCGATAAGTATTATACTTTATTTTAGAAAATATGTCAATATAGAGGACAAACAAAAGGGGACTAAGAACGGAACCCTGTGGGATTCCTGAGCCGCCACTGTGAAGCAGTGTCTTGTACTATAAAACGTTGCATACGATCTGTATGATGTACGGTGACAAATTTTAAAGCAACATTACTGAAAAACGATTCGACCTTCTTCAACAATGTCTGCATGTTCATCGTGTCAAAGGCACGGCTTAAGTCAAGGAGTGTGAGTATTGTCACTTGTCTTTCGTCCATTGCTTGTCTGAAGTCCTCAGTCACTTTGAGTGAGGCAGTTACTGTGCTATGGCCCTTCTTGAAGCCAGATTGAATCGGGTCTAGAAGAGAGTGAGCGTGCATTTATTTCAGTATTTGCGCATGTACCAACCGTTCTAACGCTTTGGAGAGAGCAGGGAGAATCGAAATGGGACGGTAATCGGACAGGAGTTTCGAACATAGGTTTTTAGGAAGTGGAATTACGTTAGCGTAATTCCAAATTGCCGGTAATATGCCATTTTTGAGTCAGTAATTAAAAATACGGGTGAGAATAGGTAGAACAGCGCCAATAATATTATGTATGAAAGTAATATGAATTTCATCGACACCACTAGCTTTGGGTTTAATAGAATACAAAGTTTACTTCATTAGTGCTGACGATACGAAAGCAAAGCATGGGCGATTTTGTGGGACAAGTGCTGGGACGTTATTTACGTATGGTTTGTTAAGCGGATTAGACTGAGCGCTGTTTTCCGTGAAATACGCATTTAAATCGTCGGGACCGAGCTCGATAGCTGCAGTCGCTTAAGTGCGGCCAGTATTCGGCAGATAGTAGGTTCGAACCCGACTGTCGGCAGCCCTGAAAATGGTTTTCCGTGGTTTCCCATTTTCACACCAGGCAAATGCTGGGGCTGTACCTTAATTAAGGCCACGGCCGCTTCATTCCCACTCCTAGTCCTCTCCTGTCCCATCGTCGCCGTAAGACCTATCTGTGTCGCGACGTAAAGCAACTAGCAAAAATAATCGTCGGGTGGAATGTCAGGTACCTGAAGATGTTCGTGTGTTTTGCCTATGCCCATGGCTCGGAGATGCCTCCAGGCACTAGCCGTATTTATGTTACTTACTGATTCGCGAACATACAAAAAATTAAGATTACGGATGATTTGTTTAGTTTTATTCCTAATTATTCTATACTTTTCATAGTCACTTGGGTCATGAGTACGTTTATAACGTCAGTAAAGAGTATCACGTTGGGACATCATATTTTTAACTCCAGAGGTTAGCCATGGATTAGGTTTGCGGGATATTCTGATCTGTCTTTTGGGTGCATGTTTGTTGTAAAGATTGCGTATTAACGAATTAAATGTATATATGTATATATCTGCCATTCCACGGAAGATTGTAGGCATCGTGTCTTAATTCATACATGTCAATTTTTTTTATATTCCTGCACGTTATATACCTAGGTATGATTTAAAATGCCATTCCACTGAAGATTGTAGGCATCGTGTCTTCATCCAGACATGTCAATATCTTTAATATTGCTGCACGTTATACACCTAGGTTTATATTTTGGCACGCGAAGTGAGTAGGCAAGAAATATAGGATCGTGTGTGGACACGGCCGGTACTGAAATTTGTCCGTGGGTTACCACTTTCTGAAGGTTGTTAGTCACTTTGAGATCTATTAAGGCGTGGGAAATATTGGCAGTATGTACATGGTTAGTAGGGTCAGAAGGAAGGATAGTCAAGTCATATGAGAAAGACAAGACTTCTAGTATCTTAGTATCGTATTTCTTCGTAAGTAGTAAGTCCCCTAATATAATGATATGTTGATAGGCTGGTGGCAAGTTAAGCAGGTACGTTTCAAACTTGGTCAAGTAAGATACTTTAGGTGGTCAGTAAACCACTCCAATAAGTATTTTCTGCCCACTAGCAACTACTTCAATCTCCGTCCTCTGGCAATTCACCGGTCGTTGAGGGACAAATGACACGGCTCTTCAGGTCATCTCTACAGTAGAGAACAATACCTCCTCCCCTCTTATTTGTATGATCACGACGATAGAGGTTATAGCCATCAAGGCGAAACATGTTGTGTGGAATTGATGGCGATGACCAGCTTTCACTAATAGGTACAGACGTGCACATTAATGGTGTCCCGACATAAACAATCAACATTGCCCCACTCCAGTACTGGAATGAAGGGGAGGGAGTAAAGGGGTAGCGTTGAAGGCCAATCCAGTACAAAACATGGGGGAAGAGAGTGAAGGGGTAGTATCGAAGGCACAATGACTCACCTTCTTGCTTAACGCATTGCTGCATGGACTGATTGCAGACAGCCCGCTAGAAGACTTCGTTGTGATCGAAATGGGCACAGTGGCGGATGTATTGAAGTACAGCATTAGGTTACCTACTCGTCCGGCCCCGCGGTGTACGGGGAAACGCGTCCGGCCGCCCCGAGTTCGATTCCCGGCCGGGTCAGAGGGTTTTAATTGCAAATGATTACTATCCCTGGCCTGAGGACTGCGTGTTTGTGTCATCCTTAACATTCCTCACATTCATCACTCAACACTTCCGTAATTCCAATTACATGCAGGTTCATAAATTGTGCAAGTAGGGGCAAAAGAACTCTATAGGTCGACGCCCCGAACAAATAGCATTTTAACATAAACAATGAAAAAAGTAACCTACTCTGATATTTACAGTATTAAGAGGTAAAGGAGGTTTTTAACCGAAAAGTATTTTATACTACAGTAGTTAGTAATATTTTGTAGCTACGTTATATCGGGTCTACCAATCCTTCTTCACCTCGTTCTTGCCATATTTCTATCCATCTCCAAACTAAGACTGCATGGTATTGCTTGTGCTATTGTTTGGAGGACTATGTGAGCCTCCCACATGCCAATAATACGGCCTGGATTCACCTGCGATAGAATAGGAGCCATCTTATTACAATGTTACAGTATAACGCCGGAATACACACACTGTGTATTCAGTACTACCTGTTCACTCCCTTCCTCTCCTTTTCAGTACTGGAGTGGCCTTCAACACTATCCCTTTACTCTCTCCCCTCCTTTTCAGTACTGGAGTGGGGCAGTGTTGATTGTCTATGTCGGGACACCATTAATGTGCGTGCTTGTACCTATCAAATGGACACTACTTTGTTAAATATAGCCTGAATTTCGTAAAAGTTTGCGGGCAAACTTAGGCTATTCAAGTGACAACACTGGAGAGTATGAGGATATAGTGAAAGTTCTTGTTTCGAAAGGTTGCCGGTATCTATGTTCTGGGAAGGAGTAAGGAGAATGCTATTCTTAGAGAGGTAATTGTCATTGGAAAATACCATAGATACCTGACTAACGGGCATACTTTAATTGAGACAAAAACATTTTACCTGGATTTCCTGAAGAAATGGACCGCTGACTGGTTAACGCACACACTCACAATCACACACGTAAACCTGGTAATAATAATAATAATAATAATAATAATAATAATAATAATAATAATAATAACAACAACAACATTTAGTGGGCACATCACAATGGTCATATCACTATGATAATCCACCTAACCGCCTCATATATAAGTTCAATTCATTAGGTGAACTAATGTGGAGCTTTTCCTGTCTTTTAAATTAACGATAATGCGGACGTCCTGCGTCGAAACCCGCCGCATACCCCAGAAGTAGGTGTATATTGCTTTACGCAATACGTCCCTCCTTGTGGAAGTCAGAGATTTGGTGATTAATAATTTGGTACCTTTAAGTAGTGATGGGCAGTCTGAGTCGAGGTCTCGATATTTTTCGAGATTTTTCGAAACTAGCGCAGGCACTATATCTCGCGAGAAATTTCGAGAGATCTCGAGAGCGTTGTCCCCGCATTGTGTGGCAAAGAGCGTGTCGTAGGCCTTAGGTAGACGGCGCTGAATGTTGTTTCTGCCGAGCATGCGAATAGCCAACCACGGGCCTTCTCCATTCCGTAAATACGCGTCAACAAGCGACTAGGGCGTTCATTTCTTTCTTTTCTGCCGAGGTCTATTTTGACGCGGTATAACATAATTATAAAGGATACGCATTCTGGCATTGTATGCAGCGGTAAGTACACGAATGAGTCGGCTAAGTACAGAAACTGACGGCTGGTGTAGGCACACCTACCTGGATACTAGAGGCGTGCTTTTTTCGAACTCGAGACGGAGAAAGATGCGCCCTGCTGCATACGCAACCACCATTACGCATGAGTGGAATGTGTAATCTAAAATGCTTCAGTTTTCTCCAATTCTTTCGACAGGTAGGTGTACATATGACCACTGCTTGTGTTTACCGATATTTCCGTGACGAAGGAAATAATTCCTTACAATTTTATCAAGTATTCCCGTCATAATTAGGTACTTCGATATATGACGGTGCAAAGTGAAATTGTACTAGTTGTACGCGACAACTTGAAGACGATGTCCGAAACGCAACGCAAGTCGTGGATATCAGTTATTTCGAAGAGGTGTCACATAGCACAGCCAGCTGTGTTGCGTGTTCAAAATAAGTAAACTACGTCGGCAGAAATATTTCTGGGATGATCCGGCACTTACAAACGCATAACATCAATGAAGAGGAAACGTCACAGAACACCTCCGGCCCGGTCTGCATCACAAGAAGCTACCCTGTCGACTAGTGATGGGCAGTCTGAGACGAGATCTCGAGAGTTCCGAGACTAGCGCAGACACTATTTCTCGCGAGAAACTTCGAGAACGTTGTCCCTGCATTGTGTGGCGAGCAGCGTGTCGTAGGCCTGCAGGTAAACGGAGCTGAATGTTGTTTTCGCCGAGTATGCGAATAGCAAATCATGCACTTCTCCATTCCGCAAAATACGTGTCAACAAGCCACTAGGGCGTTCATTTCTCTCATTTCTAGCGAGGTCTATTTTGACGCATTATAACATAATTATAAAGGATACGCATTCTGGCATCGTATGCAGTGGTAAGTACACAAATAAATAACTAAGTACTGAACAATTCTGTTCATGGTCGAAGAACATTGATATACTGATAATTAGGGTAATCATATGAGACCACACAGAAAGGACATGAGATGGCATATTATTGTGCAGTAGTACCTAACATTGCGCGCTTTTCAAGAGAACTTAGCGTCAGAAGCGACCTGAAGTTCCCAGGATGATCATTAACATTTATTATCCCAAGCGAAACACTTAACTTACAGAGTGGGACGCGAGCAACTTCATGAGAAACCGCGGGGGGAGTTTATATTGGAGGTAAATGAATTCATTCGATATCTCTGCCTACAAGAGGAATATAGAACATTGGATGCAGTAATTGCAATGAGCATATTTTTCTGCAAATTTTTATATGCTACATGACACTAGTTATAATCACAATGAAGAAATGAATAATTATTCTAAGTACCGTGGGAGAATTTTCATCTCCGCGGGCACGCTTACAAGGGCCCACACACGACGAGCTCTTTAGCGTGGGTTCACGATCGTTAATAGATACAGCCGGCAAATGCGCGGGCGTCATTCTCTGTGTGTATCGCTGTCAGGAAGGTGTCTGTCGCACGGTGACTCAGCGAAGGGAAGATTACTTTTGTCTACGAGTATCGCAGTTAGAGTCTAGATTGTTCTAGTAACTTGTAAGTAACAACCATTTGTGATATAAATAAGAACTTTGTACAGCAAATATTGAACTGATTTTCGTTGAGAACATTTCTGTGCTAGTAATTTGTTCACGCAAAGTCGCATAGCATGATCTGATGCTAATATTGTTCTAAACTATGTTGCATGCTAGTGTAGGCTCGGAAAGTTGGTGTTAATTCAATTCGGTCAAGAACAAATTAAATTGCTTCTGAGAATTGTGTGACCGTTTCATAAAGAAAGGGCTAGGAGTGAGTCAAGATATTACAAGATTAAAATATAGGCACGAGGGGAGACCTAGGCATCGAAGTAAGAACACATCGTAATATGTTTTTTCCTTGCAGTTTCTCTTACGTCACGTGTGTACCGGACTCAGCCCATCCATCACGCTCAGGCAGTAATTTCGAGTGGAGCAACAGAACATCCTTCACGGCATCGAGGTACGAGCGTGGACCACCAGCAACGTCCAGTCAACACACCGACCACATCGAGGAGGCGGCAATCCACACACCTGAACGAGTTGCAGCTGAACGTCGCAGCAGACAAGGATGCCACCAGTCACCAAACAACGACTGCAGTTGCCTGCCCACAACGTTAACATTATGGCTTAAATTAGCATGTCCGTAGGAGAACTATTCAGATGCTATCACAAGACACAGGTCAGACCACTCCATTTCTTAGCACGCAACAGGTAACACAATAGTAGGATCGTAACAGATAAACTTTGGCCTTCCGCCAACATGTAAATAGGAAAGGTGTCCGAGGGCACATGTATATAGAATTTATGCCCAGGACTCAATGCTTGTAGGATAGTTTGTGTTTGCATGCTGTTGTTTCTCATTTTATCTTGTTAGTGTCACAACTTGATATACAGAAACATAATGTTTCAATCAATCAATCAATAATCAATCAATCAATCAATCAATCAATCAATCAATCAATCAATCAATCAATCAATCAATCAATCAATCAATCAATCAATCAATCAATCAATCAATCAATCAATCAATCAATCAATCAATACTGATCTGCATTTAGGGCAGTCGCCCAGGTGGCAGATTCCCTATCTGTTGCTTTCGTAGCCTTTTCCGAAATGATTTCAAAGACATTGGAAATTTATTGAACGTCTCCCTTGGTAAGTTATTCCAAACCCTAACTCCCCTTCCTATAAATGAATATTTGCCCCAGGTTTTTGTCCTCTTGAATTCCAACTTTATCTTCATATTGTGATCTTTCCTACTTTTATAAACGCCACTCAAACTTATTCGTCTACTAATGTCATTCCACGCCAACTCTACGCTGACAGCTCGGAACATATAACTTAGTCGAGCAGCTCTTCTTCTTTCTCTCAATTCTTCCCAACCCAAACTTGGGAACATTTTTCTAACGCTACTCTTTTGTCGGAAATCACCCAGAACAAATCGAGCTGCTTTTCTTTGGATTTTTTCCAGTTCTTGAATCAGGTAATCCTGGTGAGGGTCCCATACACTGGAACCATACTCTAGTTGGGGTCTTACCGGAGACTTATATGCCCTCTCCTTTACATCCTTACTAAAACCCCTAAACACCTTCATAACCATGTGCAGAGATCTGTACCTTTTATTAACAATCCCATTTATGTGATTACCCCAATTAAGATCTTTCCTTATATTAACACCTAGATACTTACAATGATCCCCAAAAGGAACTTTCACCCCATCAACGCAGTAATTAAAACTGAGAGGACTTTTCCTATTTGTGAATCTCACAACCTGACTTTTAACCCCGTTTATCAACATACCATTGCCTGATCTTCGCGCGAGATGGAAGGTATGCAACCCGCCGAACTCAATGACGTACGCAGCGAGTGACGTGACCTCCTTGAGCACGCTATACGTGACCATATATGGTAATGTCCTACCTTACCCGCAAAAGTCTATTTTGCGCTAAACTATCGCTATTTCGACACTGCCACCATAAAAACCATTACTATGGACGCAATCTGTCAAGATTTCAGGGAAATACACCGAATACTTTAGGAGATATAAGGGTAGATATTACCCGGGTTCTAGACACTTCCATGCGAACGGGTATAAAAGGAGGACCACCCGACCTACGAATTCAGTATCTGTCGCTCCACCGTCTCTGCGACACGGGTGACGGGAGGAGCATTGTGTGTGCCGAACTTATAGTTGAAGAGTCTTCGAAATCCAAGCGTTGGAACTTCGTTATTTTCTCAGGGTGTCGTGTTGGGACTTTGTCATATTCTTCTAGTGTCACATTGGACTTTGTTATTTTCTTCAAGCGACATAGGAACTTTGTCATATTCGAGTGTCACATTGGACTTTGTTATTTTCTTAAAGTGACATAGGAACTTTGTCATATTCTTCGAATGTCACATTGGACTTTGTTATTTTCTTAAAGTGACATAGGGACTTTGTCATTTTCTTCGAGTGACACATTGGACTTTGTTATTTCCTTAAAGTGCCACGTAGGGACTCTGTTATTTTCTTCAAGTGCCGCGTTGGGACTTGGTTATCCGACGATGATTGAAAGAACTTAGAATTTTCACGAGTGTTGTGTTGGCGAGTTGGCCGTGCGCGTAGAGGCCCGCGGCTGTGAGCTTGCATCCGGGAGATAGTAGGTTCGAATCCCACTATCGACAGCCCTGAAGATGGTTTTCCGTGGTTTCCCATTTTCACACCAGGCAAATGCTGGGGCTGTACCTTAATTAAGGCCACGGCCGCTTCCTTCCAACTCCTAGGCCTTTCCTATCCCATCGTAGCCATAAGATCTATCTGTGTCGGTGCGACGTAAAGCCCCTAGCAGAAAAAAAGTGTTGTGTACCACGTTGGAACTTATGTTTCGATCTTATTCGAACTTGTATTTTCGTGAACATAGAAATTTTCCGAACGTGTAGGTTGAACTTGTGTCCTACCACCATAAACTTTCGTGTGAACGATATGACTTTTTTTTTCAAGTGCCTTTCGAATTTACGTTCTGTGAAGAATTTTGAAACTTAGGGATGTTCAAACATTACGTTTAATTGCAAAAATATTTAATACATTCCAAGTGCTGCATCGGGACTTGTGTTTAGATTCTTAACCTCATTAAAGACTGTGATAACTCAGAATACGCATGTCACGTTCCCAGAAAGCATAGAACTTTCCAGCATTTTGAGTGAATCCATAATTTATGAAATTAGACTTTTTTCAAATTTCATTATTCGCTTTGCCTACTGGCGGAACAGTTTCAGAGTGTTATTTCATTTATTCAGTTCCTTGCCAATGTGCCAATGTGTTTTAAATCTTCAGAAACTATGCGTTAAGAACTGTGGTGACTGTAATCCTACAGAACATTCTGATTTACTGTAAGCTCTTCAAAATCATCGTGTTCTCCGAGTGATTATTGCAGGACGTTTTCGATTCAATGTTAAGAGTGTAGTAACAATCATTGAAAGGTTGTATCTGTTTCAGTAATGCCGTGAATGTGTGGAGTGCCGTGCAGAAAACTCACATATGAATCACATCTCAAATCGAACTCTGAACATGTGCATCCAGAACTTTGGGACATTCCAGAACTTCAAAAAAGTCCAGAACTTCGAGAAATTCTAGAACTTCTCATCCAAGCAGGCGTGGTCCCCGCCCAGGCCGTATCCGGTGCCATCTCAGGACTCGGAGTTGCTAACCAGCCACAACACTTCTATGCTGCTGCACGAAGGTGATATCAACTTGCCTTCAATAATCAATAAATTCAGATTATCAAAAAAATCTTTAAGATTGATAACTATACCCCTCTTTGTACAACTCCAATGATAAAGCCACTCCCTAGATAGAATCCATGCTCATTAATTTAATATCAAGCGCCTCAAAGATATAAACACTTTTCCGGGTACAATATGTTTGATAGGCCCAGAGTCAAGAGATAAGGCCCGTAATAGCATGACGAATGAAGGCCTAAGTTGTAA